>NW_006443145.1:754650-772191 GCF_000325575.1 Pteropus alecto
TTAATAACCTAGAAGAAATGAAGCAGTACTTAGAAAGATACAACCTTCCTAAACTGAATCAAGAAGAACTGGAAAATCTAAACAGACCCATCAGCAGTATGGAAATTGAAACAATTATTAATACTCTACCAAAAGGTAAAAGTCCAGGACCAGATGGCTTCACCAGTGATTTCTACCAAACATTCAAAGAAGATTTAACACCTATTCTCCTCAAACTCTTCCAAAATATCAAAGAGGAGGCAATACTTCCCAACACATTTTATGAGGCCAATATTACTCTGATACCAAAACCTGGTAAAGACAACACAAAAAAAGAAAACTACAGACCAATATCTCTCATGAACACAGATGCAAAAATCCTAAATAAGATACCAGTGAACCAGATACAGCAACATATTAAAAAGATTATACACCACGATCAAGTGGGCGTCATCCCAGGGGCACGAGGATGGTTCACCATAAGCAAATTAAAAAATAAGAATCATATGATCATATCAATAGGTGCAGAAAAAGCCTTCGATAAGATACAGCATCCATTTATGATCAAAACACTTCACAAAATTGGTATAGAAGGAAAGTACCTTAACATATTAAAGGCCATCTATGACAAACCCTCAGCCAACATTATACTTAATGGTGAAAAACTAAAAACCTTCTCTCTAAGATCAGGAAAATTGCAAGGCTGTCCACTACCTCCACTCTTATTCAATATAAACTTGGAGGTCCTAGCAAGTGCAATCAGACAAGAGAAAGATATAAAAGGCATCCAAATAGGAAATGAAGAACTCAAACTGTCACTATTTGAGGATGACATGATTCTCTATATAGATAACCCTAAAGACTCCACAAGAACACTCCTAGAAACAATAAGCAAATATAGTAAATATTCTGCATATAAAATCAATGTTCAAAAAGCCATAGCATTCCTATACTCTAATAACAAAGTGACAGAAAAAGAAGGGGAAAAATAATTCCTTTTGCAATTGCAACAAAAAAAATAAAATACCTAGGAATAAATCTAAAGAAATATTTGAAAGACCTATATAATGAAAACTCTAAGACTCTATTAAAAGAAATCAAAAAAGATACAAAGAAATGGAAAGATATTCCATGTTCTTGGATTGGAAGAATCAACATAGTTAAAATGACCTTATTGCATAAAGCATTGTACAGATTTAATGCAATCCTCATCAAAATCTCATCTACATTTTTTAAAGAAATTGAACAAAAAATTATCAGATTTGTATAAAATCACAAGAGACCCTCAAATTGCTAAACCATCCTGAGAAAAAAGAATGAGGCTGGAGTCATCACTCCGCCTGACTTCGAATTATACTAAAAGCAACAATAATCAAAATGGCGTGGTATTGGCAGAAAAATAGACACACAGACCAGCGGAACAGAATCAGGAGTCCAAAAGTAAACCCCTGCTTATATGGGCAAAAATTTCGATATAAGAGCCAAAAACATACAGTGGAGAAAGGAAAGCCTCTTCAATAAATAATGCTGGGAAAACTAGAAAGCCACCTGCAAAAGAATGAAACTAGACTGTTGTCTATCACCACACACCAAAATTAACTCAAAATGGATTAACGACAATTAACTCAAAACGGATTAAGGACCTGAATATAATCAATAAAATGCATCAAAGAAAACACAGGAACTAAACTCAAGGACCTTGGACTTTAGGAGGATTTTATGAATTTGACCTCAAAGGCATGGGAAGTAAAAGTAAAAATAAATGAATTGGACTACATCAAACTAAAAAGCTTCCCCACAGCAAAAGAAACCATCAAAAAGATAAAGCTACAACCATCCTAATGGGAAAATATATTTGTAAGCAATGCCTCTGATAAGGGCCTAATATCTAAAATATACAAAGAACTCATAAGACTCAATAACAACAACAACAAAAAAAACGATCCAATAAAAAAAATGGGCAGAGGATCTGAACAGACACTTCTTCCTAGAGGACATACAAACAGCCAAAAAATATTTGAAAAGATGCTCAACATCGCTAGCTATCAAGAAAATGTCAATTAAAACAACAATGTGATGCCATCTCACACCTGTCAGCATAGCTATAATCAACAAGACAAGTAATAACAAATATTGGAGAAGATACAGATTAAAAAGAAGCCTCATACAGGTCTGGTAGGACAACAAATTGGTACAGCCACTATGGTAAACAGTATGGAGTTTCCTCAAAAAACTAAGAATTGATCTACCATATGATCCAGCAATCCCTGTACTGGTTATTTACCCCAAAGACTTGAAAACCCATATCTGAAAAAATATTTGCACACCAAAGTTCATATCAGCATTTTTCACCATGTCTAGGACATAGAAGCAACCAAAGTGTCCTACAACAGATGATTGGCTAAAGAACCTGTGGCATATACACACAATGGAATATTACTTAACCATAAGAAGAAAAGAAATACTACCATTTACGACCACATGGATGGATCCCGAGATAATCATGCTAAGCAAAGTGAGCCAGATAGAAAAACTTGAAACCACATGACTTCACTCATATGTGGGATATAAACCTAAAAGCAACAAATGAACAGGACAAACAGAGACTCATAGACATGGACTATAGACTAGTGGTTACCAGAGGGTAGGGGGGAGGTAGATGGGGTAAAGGAGGTCAAATATGTAGTGACAGAAGGAAATCTAACTGTAGTAGGTGAATACACAGTACGAATATATATAGGCTTCACTGTTAAAATGTACAGATGAAACTTCTTGGATTTCATTAACCAGTGTCACCGTAAAAAAAGTTAGTTAATTAATTAACTTTTTAAAAAATTTCATGGGCCTCAAAAAGTATCACGTGCTCCAGGCACTGTACTTATTATGCCTAATGGATACATCGGCCCTGCCTGCAGCCTTCTGAGCTGTCACTTTGATGATGACATCTTTCAAGTAGATCATTACTTCAGGAGAACCAAGATCATGTGTGACCTCTGCATCCTCCATCTGTAGTAGGTATTCAAGAAATACCTGTAAATTAACTGATCTGGTCTAACCTCTTCTTTCTAGAAAGGGCCATGGTATCTTAAAACACCCAGCACATTTCATTGTGGTGGCTCCTTCCATTTTATATCTCCAGGGGAGATAACTCCATTTCAATGCTTATCAGAGCTTACATTTGGATTCATTTTCCCATAAATGGCCAACATACCTTTCAAGACAATCTAAGTACATTCCTGATAATAAATGTCCCCAAATCCATATTATGTCTCTGTGTGATCTTGGGCAATCACATTAATCACTCTGAATCTGTTTCCACAGATATAAAATGGGAAGGTAGGTCCTCATGACCACTTAAAGGCTCTTCTAATTAAATAGTTGAGCAAGATCTAAAACCTGGCTCCAAATCTGATGCTTTTAAATTCAAAGATTTCCAAAGATAGAGAACCTCAAAGATAGAACAGGGAAACCTGCAAAACCTGATACCCACCAGCACTGCCAAAACATTATGGTCACCCTGGTGTTAGGTTTCCTAATCTCTATCCCATTCCCTTTGGTTTCCCTAGATTTCCAAAGAAATTATGACTGACTTTTTTCTTCCCTTGAGAACCTGAATTTGAGACCTGCAGTTACCTAATGAACAAAATATTCTTCCCATGGAACCCAGGGGAGTAAGTTATACAGACACCACTGTCACCACCAGCAAATGATCCTACTAACCCCATAACCATTTTTAATTCTTAAGCATACATTGTGCTAAAACTTATCACCTTAATCCTCCAGAAGGACTTCCTAAGCATATATTTTTGGTACTAGCATTGTCATAGACACAATGCAAAGTGAGTCTAAACAGAAGTTAATTATTTCATTGTTAATGAGAAGCAAACAAGAAAAAGAAAAACTATGAAAAAAGATAACTGAAGTCTCATCATTAGAGAAATGGTTAATAAAATATAGGATATACCTATACTGTAAAATGCCAAAAATAACAAGATGAATCTATATGTAATCACATGAGATCTCCAATACCTATTATTATTTTAATAACTTAGAAAAACATATTTGCTTTATATATTTCCATGTGCAAACCCTGAGACAAGGATTAAAGTTCAAGTAGTTTATTTGGAAGGTGATCTTGGGAAACAACAACAGGAGAGTTAAGATGTGAGACAGAGAAGGGAAGAAAAACAATAAGAAAATGTGTTACCAAGGAGGTTAACTTGTTGGAAACTGGAACTTAATCCCCCTGGGAATCTCTGGGGAGACCAAAGAACACACCTTGGAGTTATCCCACTGAGAGGTTATTGGTCAAGAGCTGCTCTTGGGACATAAGTCACTGGCACTGTCAGCTTTCTTACATGCTGACAAAATATGCTCCCAAGATTGTAGAAAATCCTCAAATACAAATCCACACTTGTTGATAGTCCAACCGTCATGTACAGAATTGGTAAGTGCCAAGATATTGCTATAGTATAACTGCATATTCTTGTTTGCAAACACAGAGAAAAGGTAGAAGGATGCCCATTAAACTGTTTACAGAAGTACTGACCTAGTAGTCCTTCAAAACAGTTGATGGCTGCCATCTTCTATGTTATCTTTCTACTGCAAACAACTGAATAATACTTCAAGGTTCTGATTGAGAAGACAAAATCTTTGAAGGCACTGACATCTCACATTCTCCTCTGTATGTAGGAGTACATTGCACAATGTTGGATAACTATCATGGTAGTTACTCAGTTACCATGATGGATCATGTGACCAATGAAACAGATCCTTTCTTGGCCCCCTCTAAGATTCTATACCTAACACAGCTAACACATTTGCTAACATGCTTATTTTTTAAAACAATAATCATTTATATCAATCAAAAAATATTTTAAGATGCCATAGTCCTCTATTCCACCCTACTCTAATTCTTCACCTCTGATTGCCTACCATCTCCCATGCTGAGCCTCAATAAATTGGCCACACTAAACCTTGACCATTTGAGTAGCACTAAATCAACGATTTACATGATACAGAGTTTTTGGCTGTTTAAAATCCCTCTTCCCTCCACCTGGAGTTTCAGGGCTAGCAGTAACATTTCCTGGCCTGAAGAATGAGAAGGAGCTCCTTAACACATTCCACTTGACTTACTGAGTAGAGACCTGTGACCTGCACACATGTAGTGGGTTAGCCTGACTTTTGCCTAACAGGTCCAAAGAAAAATGGTCTGAACAAAGCATAATTCTCTAGACATTCTTTTTAAAAGTCTTGCCAAACAAAAATGGGAGGTCTTCAGTGTCTTGGCTTTGTATGAGTATTGGTTCATTCATTCATTCATTCATTCATTCATTCAAACATTTATTGAGGGATTGTGATGTGCCAGGGACTATGTGGGACACTTTTTCAACTCATGGTAAACATAAAGGAACGGGCTAGAAGAAAACTTAAAGGGGGCACTTTCTAAGTTCTCTGCCAATCTTATCTATTTTATAGTACTGAAGCCTGACTAATCTCTCTTTAATTTAACCTGTTTCTTTATTTGTCAGGCAGTATGCAGTTCTTCTTATAACTATATCCTAAAACCCAATGTCCGGAAGGCAGAGGATACTTCATAGCTTGAGGTCCTACCCCTGTGCCCACAGCCTTCACAGGATCACATCTAGAATAGCAGTCAGCTTGTTCTAATCTCAATTCTCCTGTCTCTGGTGTAGCTAAGTTTAATCTTGAGGTCTATGCAGCTCCTTGCCCTATCTTTCCTTACTTTCTACAGTACAGCTCAAAAATCTGCTCACACAAAGAAGAGCAGCCCCACACAGGTCAACAGTGGAGCTACTTCTTAAGATCGCACTATCCCTTTATGGAAAAAAAGGATCTGGGAAAGGAAACAGAAAGCAAGCACAGATTGAAATCAGGGCCCTTAAGCTAAAGTATCAGGCTCCCCAGTGTGTGATTTATTATAGAACATAGACCAGAGATGCTTAACTGAGCCACCAAAGACTTTATCTCCTCTGCTTTTATAACAATATGATTCAAATAGCATCCCTAGTTGTGAAAAGATCCATTAATTCATACAGCCCCCATATCACATCTTGCAGTCAAACATGTATTTGAGGGTTAGGACAAAATGGAGCTTAAAATGCTTTATTCTAAAGGGACAGTTTATTTGAATAGAATTGCTTCCTAAACAGGAGAATGGGACCAAAGAATGAAAATTGATGTAATTTCCCACTCTTTGTGAAGAAACATTTAATTCAACATCTTTTATCCAGTGGAAATCTGGAAACTAATCACTGCTCAATTTGGTTCTTGCTTTGATGCACCTCTCCCACTGCTACACTTCAAATTCCATCTCCCATCCCCCTTAAGTGGGAGGTTGTAGGTAGATAATGAAAAAAATAATTGTCCTGGTTAAAAGAGAACATTATACTGGAAACTGAATTTAAATGACTGTAGCTCTGAATTAAGCAAGCAGAAGCAGGCAACACTCTCAAAGACCCTTCCTTCACTTAAGATGTTCAAATCACTGCTTACCAGAATGGGAGAGAAAATACCTTCAGGAATCTTTTTTCCCTGTAATATATAATTGTTTAAAACCAGCCCTAGATGAATTTCCCATATACAAGTAGATTTGTAACAGAAGTGGATTTGACTCTACAAACCCAGTTGTGCAAATAAAAGTACATTATTTTTCAAAAATCAAATCATTATCTAGCACTGAGTTCCTATTCCCATCAGACTGATGAAAAACTAAACCATCTCAGTCTTTAGGGATTTCCCTCTCCCTGACTCTTGGAAGTCATTCAAATGCTCCCAGGGATTTGGTGCAGAACTCCAAGGTCAGGGAAAGCCCACTGGTCTTCAGTTTAAACTGACTACCACCAATGTTGGAGCCGTCATAATTCCTGATTGCAGATCTGCCTGCCATGTCTGTGCCCCACTTGGGCACCTCAAGCCTGGGAACCTACATCCCCTGCACACCTTCTTGCCATGTCCTTCTCAAGTTTTTCCACTTTGCAGGCACTGTGAAAGCCAGTGCCATGAGCCTCCATTACCCACGGAGTCACAAACTATCATCCCTTTCCAGTCTTGGAGAGAGGTTCCCTCTTCTCTTTCTGCTCTTGTATCTGCTTCAAAAAAAATGCAGCTCTTTCTCAGCATATAGAAAGATAAATAAATGTGATAAAAACAAGTATATTAGAAAGTTTATAGTACAATCTAGATGATGGCTAATGGGTATTCACTGTAAAATTCATTCAATTTTGTCAATATGCTTGAAATTTTTCATAATCAGTCCATGCTAATCCCTCTTTTACTTTTCTTGAAAAAAAGAAAAGTAAAAGCCAGAAAGGGAAGTGTAGCACAGTGGGGCACTTAGCCCTGTGACATAAGTCTCCCCAAGCCAGGAGAAATTATTTGACTAGCAAACCTTCTTAGAATCCAAGAGGCAAAAAATATGGTGAGAGCAAAAGCACAATTAATATCCTGATAGATTTTCCTACTACGGTTTCTAAATGAAAGAGAATCAGGTATGATTGTCTAGTCTCATACCTCACTACCACTTGAAATCTGGTTGTCCTCTATCTAACCACCTTTTTACCCCAAGATGTTTAGGAATAAAGCAATATTTAAGCCTCCTCACTTCTGCATCTTTCAGCCAAGATGTAAAGGACGGGTTCTTGGCTATAAGACACATAAATTGAAGATACCACAAATTATGATGGTCAAAAATTCAAAGAAACTATCAATTAACACTTGACCTCCCACATATATTCTAACAACTGAACTTTAGGGCTTATTGAAAAGATCTTAGTGTTGTTCTCAATGCTGAGAAATGCTGAGCTCCAGAAGTACTCCATACTCAGTTGCAGTTGTAAGCTGCTTTTGGAAAGTTCTGAACACACAAAGCATAGGGTGAAAATCAAAAGTGTCTCATCTAGCTAAATAAAATCATGTTTCTATTTGACAGTTGCCAAATTGAATGGGTTTTCATCAGATTTGGAAGATATGTTTTGAATTGCCTGACAAAATATATGCTGAGTGGGGTATGATACATATTGAGTTGCCCATTAGAGCAGGCAAAACTAAGGTACAACAAGATACCCATGAGTGTCCCAATAAGAAGACTCAATTTTGAGTCTTTAATTGAATTCTGTGATCTGCAGGCATTGACATGTGATTGGGATCCTTCTAACTTGGACAACTCTAAGAAGATGCTCCACGATGAACTGCAGCCAGGATTGATATATTCTTTTTAATGATGGCTAGCAATTCTCCTCAGTAATTCTAAGTAGCTGACTGGTTACTATAACAAAGGAAGACTATTGGTAGACCAGCAGTAATAGTATTGTAATATACATAAAACAAAAAGATACTTAACTTGTAACCTAGGTATTTTATTTCATTTACTCTTGTTTTCAACTACATTCTTCTAGTATGTTGATCAATTACAGATTATTTAACCACTTTACTAATATAATAGTAAAAGTTTCTCTCTCTCTCTCTCTCTCTCTCTCTCTCTCTCTCTCTCTCTCTCTCACACACACACACACACACACACACACACAGAGATGTGTCTGACAGGTACTATAGCAGTTTCCCTCAGCTCCTCCTCAAGCATGGGTTGTTATATATGTCTGTTGACCTCTCCTAGTAGCTCCATGAATTATAGGCATAATAATAATGATGATAATGATAATAATAATAGAATCTTGTGATGATACATCCTCTCTCCTTCAATAACATGAATTCAGATATAACCCTTCATGACAATAGAATCTGACTAGCTCCTCACCCACAGAGAGAGCAGGTATTTTCACTTCTTCCTAACCACCACCTACCAGGACTGGTTTTACTTCCATGTTTGTTTCTTGAATAAGCTAGACTTTCCAAGTCAAAGAAGAACTACGAGTTAGAGAAAGAGAAGGACAATAAATAATTGGAAACATTTTCATTATAATGACATGAATATCAGAACAAAATTCATTGTTTAAATTTGTCCCCTCTTAGACAGGTAGAGGCAGAATGGAATCGCCAAACATTCTACTATTAAGACAAGTGAATATGAAATTAGGTAGCTTCCAAATGCAAAAGAGCGCATTCCATATAGTAGGGTTAGGGTTAGGGTCTTCTTTTGCACTGCATTAAGCTTATACCCACTCAGTGCCTAATGATGCACATTTAGATAATCCACTTGTGCTCACTTCCATTGGTAGAGAGTTCTGGAAACCAGCACAGAAAATGAATCAGAGGTGAAAATTCCTCAAACCAGGTCAGAGAGTTTGTTATAGAATAATTTGAGATTATAAGCAAGATTTGTCATCGTAAGAATAATGTTTCAACTAGCAGATCAAACTCTGAATCTTAATTTTGATAAATAATAAAAACAAGAACCACCTTGATATCAACTACAAAATTTCACCTTTCCAGAGATAAAGATTCCCCAAACCCTCAAGGAAGCAATAGTGAATCTACATTCCTTACAAAGACTGCCAACTGGCAATAAGATCTGATTTAGCTATTACTAGTGAAGTTACTAAAAACGCAGCCTCCATTCTGGTTCAGGGTATTGCTGGGAGAATTAGCCAGGACTCTTTGAATTGCAAGCTACATTCCTAGCATCTACATCAGTGAGTATTCAAAGAATATTGAATGAATGACTACATGAATGAAGGTGCATTCCATTACCAATGTATGATAAAAAGTAACACATACTTACTGTATGTTCTACCAATAAGCAAACTAGATCTCTGAGAGAATAAAATGGCTTGCTGAAAATAATCACAGGGAAAACTATGGCAGGATATAACCTTGAGGCCGAAACCCAAACCCAGAGACCCAGTTTTATGTTCAAGTCCACCAGACAGTCTGATTCCCTAGGGCTGACAGCCACACTAGTATTAATCCTGACACTATTCTGCCATCTAACCTGGAGTCAGACAGACTGAGTGGCAAAGCTGGGCCTCTCACTTTCACTCTACATCTGTGGCTCCTTCTGCTAATGAAAAACCCACTGAACAAGAACGTTTCCTGGCTGGCATCCTGGTGTGGCTCTGCCGTGCCCTGGGCCCTCCACATGGCAACAAAATCTACCTGGCAGGATTAGAGAAAGAGGACATGGCAGGGGTTAAAGAGAAACCCCGTGTAAATATCTAATCTTTCCAGTCCAGCCATAAAGCTGAAGAGCACCCGCCTGACATCACCACTGTGATTTTACATAAATGACATTCAAGCTGGCTACAAAACCCCATGTGAGTCTCAACAGTAAAGGGCCTCTGGGTAATTCACCAGCTGGCTAGCTGATTTTAGCACAGTTAGTAAAACACTGCATTAACATTTAGCTTTTGTGTGTAGAACAAGCTGTGCAGTAAATTTTTCTAAATGTTACTGAAATATATTACCTGCAAACTATGGGCTAAGCTGAGGCAGCAATAGGAAATGTCTTTGCTCAGAAAGCCCAGGTTCTAGAACAAGTTTAATATATATTCGGAGGATGCACACACACCTGGCCCACAGGAAACCGTTCTTAGTAACAGGTGATAGGCATGCCTGTAACAACGATCCAACCTCTGCCACAGGGCACCCACTTGTTTTATCCATCACCTCATATGTACGATGTGCTTACTGCCTGCTATAGATTGAATGTTTGTGTCCCCCTAAAATTCATATGTTGAAAACGTAATACCCAAGGCAATGGTATTAAGAGGTAGGGCCTTTGGGGAGTGATTAGGTCATCAGGGTTGAGCTCTCATGAATGAGAATAGTCCCCATATAAAAGAGGCCCCAGAAAACTCATGCACGTGAGGACAGTGAGAAGGCACCATCTATAAGGAAGTAGGCTCTCACCAGACACCAAATCTTTATAGCCTTGATCTTGGACTTCTCATCCTCTAGAACAGTGACAAATAAATGTCTCATTAATAGTATTTTTATTAGAGCAGCCTGAACGGACTAAAACACTGCCTGTAAAGCCCTTTATTAGGGGCTGGGTTGTTTGAGGAGCATCAAGACCAAGCTTAAAAAATATTATAAAGGAGGAAATTTTGTGTCTGAAATGATTCTCGGGCCTCTGGTTCTGTATCAGCTGCTGTCAATCCCTCCCATATATCTCCTCAGCACATCTCTGATTCCCATCCATGCCAAGAGCTTATTGCTGCAAACACCTGTGACATCTGCCTGGGGGATTTTTCGAGCTCAGAGAATATGTTTCTCCTGAGCACTGGCAGGTTGGAAGTGCTGGGCAGTTGGCATCCCAGATGCAGCTCTCAACAAATTACAGACTGGAATTGGGGGGCAAAGACCCCAGCTGCCTTGCCCCTCAAATGGGTTCAAACTGAAGTATATTCCAGCACTGTCTCTGAGTTTCAGTTACCTACATGGGACGTGGTTGGGAACACATCTTTTGTTATCTGTCTCCCCTTCCCTGCCCCAACGTTTACTCCCCTGCCAGTGTTTCCTGGGGTTTCTACCTCTCAAATAAACCACCTGATCTGAAATCATACATTCACCTTACAGACGACTCCCTGAGGACCTTATCCTGACAGACCCCTTCTTCTCTCTTTTAGGATCTAACTCTCTTATCTTTTTAACACAAATCATTTTGGAACCCTAATCATGTTCCAAGTCTTCTGATAACTTTGGCTCCCCACTAAAAATTGATTAATTAACTAGTTAATTAATTTAACTTTCTTCTCAGGAAAGAGCCCAAAATTCATTCTTTATGAGATGTGACTGATGCAGAGGATCAAAAGGTGACCCCTTCCCCCACTAGACCAGAATGCCAGGCCTCAGCCTGAGGAAGCCTTCTGACACCAAGGATTCACACCTCAAAGACATCTAGTTGCACTAGTTTTCACAAAATGAGCCTGAAAGATAGGAAAGGGGAATGTGAGAGGACTTGAAGAAGGATGCTGGGTAAGGTCCCGGTCTGGTGACCTCTCTTTTGGCCCTGTTGCTGAAGGTCAGAGAACTCCCCCACAAAACAGCTAGTAGTGGCTATGACAGAAGATATTGGAAATACTGTGACAGAGAAGCTGGCCTAAGTAGCAAAGAAACTAGCCACCATAGGCAAGAATGGGCATGTTTGGGAAATGTCAGACAAGGCCAGAGAGTGGGCAGAGAGCACTGATGGGCAAGGCGCAAAGGGATCTCATGTATCATGTGATCTGGTCACCAGAGAGGACATAACAAAGGTACATATCTGCACAAATAAACACAAAGCAGGGCAACATAGAAACATCTGCCCACTCTTAATTACCATTAGGTGAATTATCTAGCTGGTAGAATATCAATAGCAAAATTTACATGCTAGCCTGGTTTTCCTCTCACATCCACCCTGAATCTGGGGACATCCACTAACATAAGCTGATATATAGTCAGGAAATGCAAAGCCATTTTAAGATAAATCTGATGAGGAGATAAAGATATTCGTGTGCATGCAAAAGCCCTGGAGAAATGATTTCTGATTATTATGAATCTTGTTAATTATTTGGGCTCACAGGTCCTCTCCAGTTGCCTGGTAATTCAGTAAGTGACTCTATACACAAACAGCTCTGCCCAGAAACACGCACCTATGGGGAGGGTTGGCCACCTTTCCTGAGGCTTCCCACCCAAGCCTGACTGCAAATATGCAGTCAGATAATTTAGAAGCCACTGTATATATGAAATAAATAGCATATGTTCTGTGCAGTCCCACCAGTATGCTAGGCTTGGTGGTTTGACCATTCAACAAATATCTGTTAAATGTCTACTATGTACTAGAAGTGGGAACTGCCAGATGAAAGGAGGTTGCCTGACCTTGAGGAGACCTCAGTTTAGTAAATTTTTCTCTTCATTTCTAAAACTTCCATTCTGCTTTTCTGCTTATGTTTTTAAAAGCCAACTTTTCTGATGTATGTATATGAAATATGACATAATTTTGGAATTCCAACTTAGAAGTAAGAAAGACCTTGGCTCAAAACCTGGCTTTGCCATTAACTTACTATGTGACCAAAGGTAGGCTTATTATCCATATTTACTCTGAGCTTCAGTTTTACCATCTTTAAAATGAATAATAGTAATAAAAACTACTCAGAGTGGTGTTTGTAAGGCTAAATAAAATAATAAAAGCGTAGCACAGATGTCATAGATAGTAAGCACTTATATTAATTTCCTCTTGCTTCTAGAGTCCACTTGCAATCCTTGACTCATGGTCCATAACTCCAACCTCTGCTTCTGTCATCACATTTCCTTCAGCAACTCTGATCCTCCTGCCTACTTCTTATGTGATCCCTTGTGATTACATTGGGCTAAGATAATCTCCAGGATAATCTCTCTTTTAAAAGGTTCGTAACTTAATAGTACCTACAAAGTCCCTTTTGCCATGTAAGATAAAATATTCACAGGTTCTGGGAATGAGGATGTGGACATTTGGGGGCAATTATTCTGTCTAGGCAGTACTCATTATTTGTATGTTAAAAAAGTAGTGATCTTGATGCCTAGAGGCCTGTTAACCGCTTTATACTTCTTCTAACATATAGGTTGACAACCGATGGCAAGTGTGGCAAAGATGGCATGACAACTGTTAGTGGCTGCTCCATCCAACCCCCAAACTTACCCATCTGCTACCAACTCCAAGATGACAGCCAGTGGTCAGCTAGCATTCTGGGTGTTTCTCACCCTGTGCACACCTCAACCACAAGAAGTCAGAAAGCCTTTCTTATCTCCAGACCTAGTACCACACATTAATAAGCACTTTCAAATGTCTTGAAATGTGATGGTCATCCCATACTCTCACTGACAATATAGATATGAAAACACACATAACCAATTGGTAGTGAAGGAAAAGCCAGAAGCTGATGAGCTATTCTCTTTCAGTATATAAAAAAAAAAATGTTAACTTAAATTGCACATAGATATGATATCCTAATATAGAATAAGTGGTCTTTGTTGCTCTGAACATAATAGAGGAGGTGATAAGGATGTGGCTTTTTAACGAAATGAAGTACCACAAGTTTGCAGACACCACCAAGACTTTCCCATACTATGGGAGAAATATGTTCATGACAGCCTAAAAGATCAGTTGTGGCCCAGTTTCTCTTTTAAGTCAGAAGGTAATGTTTCTCTAAAATGCACCAGCTCCCTTAGTTATATTAGTGATTTCCATCCACCTGCCTACTGCATACCTACACTTGGATGTCAAAAAGACATCTTAAACTCACCATGGCCTAAACTGACTTCCTGATTCCAACCACCACTCTAAGCCAACTCCTCCTCAGTCTTCTCCTTCCCAGTAAATGGCAACTCTGTTCTTCCAGAAGTTGAAGCCAAGACCTTAGTCTTGTCCTTGATTCATCTCATTCGTTTGCACTCCACATTTAACCAGTCAGCAAATACTGCTAGTTCTATCTTTAAAATATATGGGGATTCAGCTATTTCTCTCCAACTTCGATGCTACCACCCTGGTCCAAGCCACCATCATCTCCCCACTGGAATACTGAAATAATGTCATAGGTATTCTCCCTACGTCCACCCATGACCCAACCTAATGTTTTCTCCAAGCAGGCAGCATGATATTTTAAAAACACAAGTCACTTCATGTCAATGTTCTGTTCAAAGTACTCCAATGGCTTCTCACTTCACTCAGATGAAAAGCCAAAATCCCCACAACAGCTTTTAAGATCCTATGTCACCTACATCCCAATGTCATCTCGTATCATTCTTTCCTCTGCTTACTCTGCCTCAGTCACACTGGGTTCCTTGCTATTTCTCAAATGTACCAGACATGGTCTCACCTCAGAGTATTCTAGTCCCCCTGTCTAATAAGCTCTTCTTCAGATAGCCACACAGTTCATTTACTCAACTCTTTCAGGGCTCTGTCCCAAATCACCTGATCATTAGGCCCTCCTTGACTACCTTATCAAAAATAGCAGCCCAAATGCAAATCAAAACCATAATGAGATACCACCTCACACCTGTTAGAATAGCTATAATCAACAGGACAAGTAATAACAAATGCTGGAGAGGATGCGGAGAAAAAGGAACCCTCATACACTGCTGGTGGGACTGCAAATTGGTACAACCACTATGGAAAACAGTATGGAGGTTCCTCAAAAATCTAAGAATTGATCTACCATATGATCCATCAATCCCTCTACTGGGTATTTACCCCAAAGTCTTGAAAACCCATATCCAAAAAGACATTTTCACACTGTTGTTCATAGCAGCATTATTCACAGTGGCCATGACATGGAAGTGTCCTATGATAAATGATTGGCTAAAGAAGCTATGGTACATATATACAATGGAATATTACTCAGCCACAAGAAGAAATGAAATATGCCATTTATGACAACATGCATGTACCTTGAGATAATGATGCGAAGCGAAATAAGCCAGACAGAAAAAGTGGAAAATCACATGATATCACTTATATGTGGAATATAAACCTAAAAGCAACAAATGAGCAGGACAAACAAACAGAAGCTCATGGACATGGACTATAGACTAGTTGTTACCAGAGGGTGAGGTGGGGGGGAGGAGTGGGTAGATAGACAGCGGGGGAAAGGGGGGCAAATATAGGGGGGTAGGGGGGACACACAGTGTAAATATATATATGCCTTACTATTAAAATGTACAGCTGAAACTATTGGATTTCATTCGCCAATGTCACCCTAAAATTAATTAATTAATTAATTAATAATTAATTAATTAAAAAAATAGCGGCCCATCCACATGCCGCATAACAAGTTTTACTTTTTTCCATAGTAGTCACCACTTCTCAACATAATATATGTTTGTCTCAGTAATTATCTGCCCCCACACTTGAACGCAAACTCTATGAGAGCAAAGGCTTTTGTCTTGCCAGTTTATTTCTGTATTCCCAGCAGCTAGAGGAGTATCTGGTATATAGTAGATACTCAATAAATACATAATTGTTTTAATGAATTAAAAGAGTAAATGGATGAGCTTCTGGTATAGCGATATTTAATTAAGCAAAAAAAGTGCATGTTTTAGAGCTGGAGAGCATGTCCTAGAATTTATTGATCCTAAAAACACAATTTAAAACATTACATTCAAATCGAGTCATAATTTGGGGTTAATTTATTTGCTTGACAAAGAATTTTGATCATGAGCTTTTAAGAAGCAAAATAAAATGGTTTTAGGCAAGGTCATGCTTTCAGAGAATAAGTTTAAGTATTAGTCCCAACTCCTATCCTAGGCTGCCCTTGTCTAGTAAGGAAGTAGATGATAGGAAGTATCCTTAAAACTGTCCTTTGTCCATTGGCTTACCCACATGCATTCATTCATTCTTTCATTGTCTGAATTAAAAAAAAAAAGGAATCCTGTCCTCATGGATTTTGAATTCTACTGGGAGACACAAATAATAAATAAAATTTATAAAAAGGTACAGATTATGTTAAATGGTGCCAATGCTAAGGACTGTAAAAAAAATGTTGACCAATTCTAAGGGTGAGGGGATACAGGGAAGGTGGTCATGAGAGGAAAAGCATTCTAGGCAGAGGGAACAGAAAGCCCAAAAGTGGAGAGCTGGTATTGCACCTGGCAGGGTTCCCAAGCAACAAGCAAATGAAGGTTGAGTAATAAGATACCATCAAAAGTGTTATAGAGGACAGGGACATGAAGAGCCTATTAGGATGGGGCATTTATGCTGCGTAACATGAGAAGTCTAGTAGAGTTTTGTACAGAGGAGTTACATGCTTCAATTTACATTTTAACAATGTTGACAGTGCCTACACTTGGTAACTCTGTTAGGGCTTTCTTCAAAAGGTGTATTTGTTCAGAGTTTAAGTTCCTTGAAAGCAGAGAGCATATCTTTTTCTTTCCCAAACCCTAAACTCTCAGCATCTTCCACAGTCAGTTGGTCCTCAACAGATGTTTATTGATTCATTTACTGTAGTTATGTGGGCAGGGTTATACATTGGCTACCTTACCAGCAGAGATTAATGGATCCAATTAGACAGGCAATTGGCATAGCTCCACTGTTCATCCATTGGCATAATGGGAAATTCTCTCTCCTTGGTCAGAAGGTCATCCAAGGCTCCCTTTTCACAATATTAAAGCTCTTAACTGCCCAATATGTGAAGGAATCCTTCACATCAAAAATGTTATATTTAAGAGATGTTAGATCTGTGAACCACTGTCAATATCAAACACAGTCTCTACGGGTCTGCCGTTAAAGGAACTAGAGCAGATAGATGAGGCAGATGGCAGGGGAATTACTCAAAGTTACCAAGTAAATCACTAAAAAGAATTTGCTGCCTTTCTGCCTCATTGAATCATTTTGATTCAAGATCTTCCATAACCTTAACTTCAAAGAAAATAGGTTATTAACTTGACATTTGGTTCAATATAGCATTACATCTTATAAGACAATCCATTCCCTATGTCGCTTTTATCTGTATTGGTATGAAGCCCCCTTGCAACACAAATTATGTTTTTACTAAAAAAAGAAATTACCTGAAGCCAGAGGAAATGTAAGTCTTTCATAGAACAAAAGCTCACCAAAACTAGAGTTATTAAAAATCTCTTAGGTCAACATGACTGCAGTTCATTTTTTCACTACACAACCTACTTTCACAA
>NW_006443145.1:772222-781391 GCF_000325575.1 Pteropus alecto
CAGGTGCTGGGAGACCAGAGCAATCTTAGCAAGTGAACACATGCAACAATTGCACTATGTTTTTGTGTTTGAGTGGAGTGTTGTACTTGGTTTTTATGTGACTACATTGGTTTCTCTTTGGAGGAAAGAAAAGGACAAGCACACTAGAAATGGCGAGCACAAATTCTCCAAAAGCAGTGGTTCTCAAACTCAGAATCCTGTGAAAGTTTGGTTAAAATACAGAGTACTGGCCTTCATCCCAAGTTTCTGATTCAGTAGGTCTGGGGATTGGTGGCTGAGAATCTGGATTTCTTACAAGTTCCTGGTGATGCTGATGTTGGTGGATCACATTCTAAGCACCACTGGCCTAAAGATGGAAAATCTGAAATATCTAGTTGTCGTTTAAAATACCCAGCTGTTTGAACATAGAAGTTGGTTGGATGAGAATCTGTATAAGGCCTAATAAATATGTGTAAATTTTATTATATATGCTGAAGGATCCACTTTAGAAGAGCCTAGAATGATCACATCTTTCTTCTTCAACTTCTTTTATGTCTTCAGGTCTCCTTAACATGTCTATCTTGCTCTATATGACATCCTTAGCATCAAGCCCCCACATAAGGGTTTGGAAAATGAGGGGCACTCTTGGCCTGAGAAGCCTGAGCCAGAAAAAGAAGGCAAAGCCCTCTGAAGACTGACATTTCCTGATCTCCATTTTGTTAGGACTTGCTCAGTTGGAGGCAGGAAAAGATTTTGTTTCTAACTATTTTATTAAACTGATGTCTAAGCACTTGTTGATACAATGTTGCGATCAAAGAGTGAACCTCATTTTCTGAATTCCCATAACACCCTTAGGAAAGAATCATAAAAACATATATTGTTTGAATAGATTCAGCATCATGCCTGGGCTTCTCCCAAGACCTTGAGAACACTTCAGAATACTCAAAGAAGGCAATTCAAGGATGGTGGCTTCTCCAGAGTTTGAGGTATTCTCTCTTTCTCTCTCTCTCTCTCTCTCTCTCTCTCTCTCCACACACACACACGCACGCACTCATGCACGCACACGCCCACGCACACGCACGCACGCATGCACGCACACAGAAAACGTCTTTGGAAATATCATGGTGGAATGTACTATCCACTCCTTTCTTACTCTATGGTGGCCTCATTTTATCCCATGGTACCTGGGGCCTGACACAAAATCTGCTTTTATTCTCTGCTCCAGTGTGAGTGAGAAGATTTATATGCTAGTTACATCATCGTCACAGCATCAGGGCTGCACAGGAAAGAGCAGAAGACATGAATCAGATGTGTGTTTCATGAGAAAGACCTTCAGCTCATTACGATTAATGGATTATTTGAGAGGCCTCAATGTGGTCAGCCAAAAACAACAGGAAAAAATGCAAAACTAATTGAAGTAGAATAAAATCTCCCTACTCACAGGCATTGCTGCTCTCTGCATGAGCTTTCTTATGCTTTGTGTTGTTTTAAGGGAAAGTGGAAGATGCAAATGAATTCTTCCAGGCTACACTATTGTAGGAAGAGCATCACTGAGAAGCAGGTGCAAACAAAATAGAGGCTTGGATTTTCTGTGGTTGCCTAAAGCCAAGATGCTTAGAAATTTGGGCATATCAAGAGATCTCACTCACTTTATCAATTGAGGTACCTAAAAAGGACTAAGCAGTGGGGTTTCCAAATGTCATAAGAAGGCTTTGTTTTACTTGCTTTGAAACTCTAGAAGGAAAAAGCTACGAAATCAAGACAAAGATCTGATGCGGGGTAGGGCAGAGAACATTCAGTATCTGATGTCCCAAAGGCACCAAGAGAATTATAAGTGCTATTTTCTCTGGAATCAGATGGGCTAGGGAGGGGGTGGATGAACATGATTGTTCTTGTTCACAAAGAACTCTTAAGGGACTACAACACATTACAGAGATGAGCACCGAGAAGGGAATCCTGGGGAAGGCTTGGAGAAAGCTGATTCCAAGAGTGAGTTCAGACCGTTGAGATCAGAGTGCTTGTCTAGCCCTGTTTTAAAGAGATCATGCAAGGCTGGGACTACAGCCTTGGGGTTGATCTGCCCACAGCTGCAGTCTTGGCCATGATCATCAGATGAGCCTCAGCTGTGGGGCCTGGACCACAGCAGGACAGTGGGCAATATGCATGTCCAAGGAAGAGGCTTAGGCTGCTCCCCAGGAGACAAGTGGGAGGAAAAAAATATCCAATTTACCTGGGGAATCCTACATTAAAGGAGAAACCAGCTTTGAAACAGGAGAGTCCTTATAATTCTGGAAATTAGTTTTGCATCCCTGTCTGTCCCAGAATGAACCAATGGCAATGGCCTGGCAAACTATGGGGAACCTCAGCTCCTAGGCAGCTTGAACCTATGTCAGGCTCACAGTGCCTGCTAGACTCAGAAGATGACGAACAGCATGGCAGATGGAAGGGAAAGTCAATTTTGATGAGACTGCCAGGTTCTAGTGCCATACCTGCTACCAAGACATCATATGACCCTGGACACATTACTTCACCTCTCTAGGGACTGGATTCCCTGTTCTAAAATGAGTGACTAATGACCTTTAAGGTTGCTGTCATCTCTAACATGTTATTGTTTTAGAAAGTTAAAATGTGAAAACACACTTTCTCTAGAAGGGATTAGATGAACTGGATATACTGGACATATCAATGAGTTTAAAACTATAAGCTTTCTTCGTCCTAACCACCCTTGCCCCTAAGTTGTTGTACAGAAGAGCCACAACTTCATCTTCCATAGAGTGTTAGCTTCTGCAATCAGCACATAAGTCACAAATCTCATATTGTGAAAATAACCCCTGAAAAGCACTCGTCCACAGGGAGGAGTATAGGTGATTTTGTATATATAGTACAACCTTATATAGCAATATAATTTTCTATATGTACATATAAGGTATACAGTAGTGGAGAATATTTAATAAAGAGTAGATGCAAAATAGATTAAGTATTTTAAATGATGAGACAGACTGACTAACATGAAAGAATGTAGCAATGTATATAGTTGAATTTACACAAGTTGAATGTCTGTAGAACTGGTTTATTAAACAGGCTGAACTTGAGGGGTATAAACAGGAAATGGCTGTATTTTTCCTCACTATTGCTTTCAACCATGTTATATCAAACCAGTTTCCCTGCTTCTTGAAAACATCTTAGACAAATTTCCTGACTTTTAGGCCATTCTAAGAACAATGGACTGCTACTCAGCCATTAAAAAATATGAAATCTTATCATTTGCAATGACATGGATGGACCTAAAGGTTATTATGCTGAGCGAAATAAGTCAGACAGAAGAAGGTAAATACCATATGATTTCACTTATATGTGAAATCTAAGAAACAAAAAGAACCAACTAATCAAAAACAGACTCACAAATTTAGAGGACAATCCGGTGACGGCCAGAGTGGAGGGGAGCTGGGGGACTGGGAGAATGAGATGAAGGGTTAAAGAAGTACAAATTAGTAGTTGATATATGGTCACATGAATGGGGAGCATGGCATAGGGAATGCAGTTAGCTTTAATGTAATGGCTAGGTGGAGAACCAGAGGAGAGAAAGAGCAATAGGGGGATCATTTTATAAACTATATAAATGTCTAACCAAGGTACTGTATACTTGAAACTAATAATAAAACTAAATTTAAAAAAAAAAACAAGCCCTACTTTGGTATTTAAAAATTCATTCTAAGTCAATACTTTAATCACATAGCCAATTCAAAGCTTCTTCCCTTCTCCTGGCTTAGAGAACCAAAAAATTGGACAAGAAGTCATAACAGTTCTTCCCACTCTTTCTTCTATGGTGCAGCCACTAGCTAAGCTGGAAAAGTGTTTTCCAGAACTCCCATATCTGTGTGGGTCTGAGTTAGGGTGGAGCATAACAGAAATTTGCACAGGAGGAAAGTGAAGGGGCCACCATTTTTATGTTCTAAAAGTGGAAATACGGCACTGAGCACTGCAGAAAATCATATGCATTGCTGTTGATTTGTAGGCTCACCTTGTTGGTGGGAGCAGCACCCAGGCCCCCAGAAACTTCAGCTCCCACTGGATCTCTTCCTTCTACTTCTCTAGGTCTTGGGCCAGGCATGTGTGCAACTCTGTAGCAAGCAGTGCCAACTTCTCCCACAGGTCATCCTTGCTTTTGTGTTCTAGTTTGTCCTCACATGTTCCAACTTGTTCTTACTGTTCCCCACTTCACATCCAGCTTCCCTTCCTGATTAGCTGGTCTGGCTGACCAATAGAGACTTTGGACCCAATACCGGACAATAGTCCCACATAGATTTCTCTATCAGCTTCCATAGTACATAAAGTCTAATCCCTATATTAAATCCCTTATAAGTATTCATAGTAAATCTATTCCTCTCATTGAACCCAGGCTGATAAATTCTTCCTTCTGGCATGCATTTGCTTGCTTCTCTGGGACAGAGAGAAGATTACATAAAAGTAGCAACATTTCATATCAATGATGCTATTATCAAATGCCTCTGTCATGGCAGCCACCAAAGTGCTGGATCTTCTATGGGCTGCATATGCAAGGGGAATTAGATCTTGTAATCTTTGGATAGTCCACAGAGACCTCTGGGTGGCAGTCTTCTGGCTCAGGTGACATATATTCTGGCCAATTACTTCTGATTCCCTCAGCTTTTCCACCTGAAAGAAATCCTGAACCATCTTACTGCTAGAATCCCCTTACCCAAACAAGCCACCCTCTTGGGCAGAGTCCCTGAAAGATGACTCCAGCTAACTTGCCTACTGTCTTGTTAGCCCCCAAGAACTGCATCCTTGCTCAATAAATGGTGGGAGTACAGATTATTCTGTTCCCCCTACTCTTGGACTGCCCTTGCGGCTGTTCTAACCATCTGTTCCCTTCACACTTTTCCAAGTGAGAAGTGGGCATCAGTCTCTTTGATCCCAAGCACTCCTAAATACCAAGGGAGGCACATAAATTTCTCCCAAGAGCTATATCACAGTGCTCTGCTCTAACTCAATAAAATACTGGGAAGGCTGAAGAAAGCACTTACTGTTTCCTTAAATCCCATTCTTGTTTCTCTAGTCTCATCTTAATATGCTGCTGGGAGTAATAGTCTCTGGATGGTTTATATTCAATTTTAATGAGTTCTGCACATGTTCTTTGGAACATGGAGGGTTTTATCACATATTATACTTGACTTTGGGTCTTTGATTCTATTCAATATTTTTATCCTACCCCTTCAAACCTCAGCTTTGAGCAAAACTGTTCTAGAAATTAATAAGAATAGATTACTTCATTGTACAATTTTAGAAATCGTAGAAAAGTCTGCCTTCTGAAATATTTTCTTCTTTCCTTCCATGATACCTTAGACTCCACCATTAGAAATGAGTTTCCCCTAATTTGACAAATTAGGCCCTCAAGGGTACTCAGGGACACTTTAAGCTATTATCCTTTAGCAACACTTGCAATACTTTGCCATGGATAGTTAGTCAGATTGTTTTCTAGAGAGACAACTGGTTAAGTACTAAGTGAGAATGAAATTCAACACAAGTAAATTCTGATGAGAGAAATCTGAATTTGTGCTACAGGCTGTAACAGTGCCAAGTCTGAGTCATCAGGGACCAGCATGAGAGCCCTAGAGCCAAGACCAAGTAGGCAAAGAAGGATGCTGAAAAGGTAGAAAAAAAGAGGTTTCCCAGCTCAACATTTTCTAGGTAGTCTTCGGTGCAAAAAAACACACAGTATATACAAAGTAAATACTTATCTAACAACAATGTTTTAAAAACATAATAATCCCATTTTCAGAATAAAATATTCAGATGCCTTTTTCTTTATTTTTTAAACTTTTTAAAAATTAAATTTATTGAGGTAACATTGGTTAATACAATTATATAATTTTCAGGTATACATTATAATTTGACATCCGTATATTCTATTGTGTGTTTACCACCCAAAGTCCATTTCTTCTAGCTACCATATACATGATCCCCTTTACCCACTTCACCTTCCCCTTAACCCTCTATTTTGACACCCTTTACACTGTCTACCTCCCCACTCTGCAACCACCCCCTATCATCTGGTAACTACTAGTCTATAGTCAATGTCCATGAGTCTCTGTTTGTCCTGCTCACTTGTTCCTTTTAGCTTTATGTCCCACATATAAATATCAGGTAATTTTCTACTTTTTCTATCAGACATACTTCGCTCAGCATGATTATCTCAAGGTCTATTCATGTCGCAAATGGCAGTATTTCATCTCTTCTTATGGCTGAGTAATATCCCATTGTATATCTGTACCACAGCTTCTTTAGCCAATCTGTTGTAGAACACTTCGATTGCTTCCATGTCCTGGCCACTGGCAATAATGCTGCTATGAACAGCGGTGTGCAAATATCTTTTTGAATATGGGTTTTCAAGACTTTGAGGTAAATATCGAGTAGAGGGATTGCTGGATCATATGGTAGATCAATTCTTAGCTTTCTGAGGAACCTCCATACTGTTTTCCATAGTGGCTGTAACAATTTGCAGTCTCACCAGCAGTGTAAAAGGGTTTCCTTTTCTCCGCATCCTCTCCAACATTTGGTATTACATGTCCTGTTGATTATAGCTATTCTAAAAGGTGTTAGATGCTATCTATTTGTGGTTTTGGTTTGCATTTCCCTAATAGGTAGTGATGTTGAGCATCTTTTCAAATATTTGTTGGGCATTTATAAGTGCTCTAGGGAGAAGTGTCTGTTCCAATTTTTTGATTGGATCATTTGTTTTTTCTTGTTGTTATGTGTCTTCTAGGAAGAAGTGTCTGTTCAGGTCCTCTTCCCACTTTTTGATTGGATCGATTCTTTTTTTTTGTTGTTATTGAGTTTTATGAGTTCTTTTTATATTTTGGATATTAGGCCCTTGTTGGAGGCATTACTTGCAAATATATTTTTCGATGTTTGTTTCTTTGCCTTGTTGATGGTTTCTACTACTATGGGGAAGCTTTTAGGTTGATGTAGTCCCATTAATTTATTTTAGCTTTTACTTCCCTTGCCTTTGAGGTCAAATTTATAAAATCCTGTTTAAGTCCAAGGTCCTTGAGTTTAATTCCTATGTTTTCTTCTATGCATTTTTTTTATTCCGGTCTTATATTCAGGTTTGTAATTGATTTTGAGTTAATTTTGGTGTGTGGTGATAGAAAACAGTCTAGTTTCATGCTTTTCAGGTGGCTTTCCAGTTTTCCCAGTTCCATTTATTGAAGAGGCTTTCCTTTCTCCATTGTATGTTTTTGGTTCCAATGTCAAAAATTATTTGCCCATATAAATATAAGTTTACTTCTGGACTTTCAATTCTGTTCCATTGGTCTGTTAATACCATGCCGTTTTGATTACTGTTGCTTTGTAGTATAATTTGAAGTTGTGCAGAGTGATATGTTTAGCCTTGTTCTTTTTTCTCAGGATTGTTTTGACTATTCAGGGTCTTTTGTGCTTCCATATAAATGTGATGATTTTTTGTTCTATTTCTATAAAAATGCCAATGGAATTTTGATGGTGATTGCATTAAATCTGTATAATGCTTTAGGTAATAAGGTCATTTTAACTATGTTGATTCTTCCAATCCAAGAACATGAAATATCTTTCCATTTCTTAGAATCTTCTTCAATTTCTATTAATAGGGTCTTGTAGTTTTCATTATATAAGAACTTCACATGTTTCGTTAAATTTATTCCTAAATACTTTATTCTTTTTGTTGCAATTGCAAAAGAAATTATTTTTTCCACTTTTTCTGACACTTCATTATTAGTATATAGGAACACTATGGATTTTTGAACGTTGATTTTGCATCCAGAGACTTTACTGTATTTGCTTATTGTTTCTAGTAGTCTTCTTATGGAGTCTTCAGGGTTTTCTATATAGGTAATCATGTCATACGCAAATAGTTTGTTTGACTTCTTCGTTTCCTATTTGGATGCCTTTTATATCTTTCTCTTATCTGATTGCACTTGCTAGGACCTCCAATGTTATATTGAATAACAGTGGCAATAGTGGATGGCCTTGCCTTGTTCCTGATCTTAGAGGGAAGGTTTTTAGTTTTTCATCATTAAGTATAATGTTGGCTGAGGGTTTGTTACAGATGGCCTTTATAATGTTAAGGTACTTTCCTTCTATACCAATTTTGTTAAGTGTTTTGATCATAAATGAATGCCGTATCTTGTTGAAGGCCTTTTCTGCATCTGTCGATATGATCACATGATTCTTATTTTTAATTTGTTTATGTGGTGTATCACATTAATCGATTTGCATATGTTGAACTATCCCTGTGCCCCTGGGGTGAAGCCCACTTGATCGTGGTGCATAATCTTTTTAATATATTGCTGTATTCGGTTCGCTAGTATCTTATTTAGGATTTTTGCATCTCTGTTCATGAGAGATATTGGTCTATAGTTTTCTTTTTTTGTATTATCTTTACCAAGTTTTGGTATCAAGGTAATATTGGCCTCACAAAATAAGTTGGGAAGTATTGCCTCCTCTTCGATTATTTGGAAGATTTTGAGGAGAATGGGTATTAAATCTTCTTTGAATGTTTGGTAGAATTCACTGGTGAAGCCATCTGGTCCTGGACTTTTACTTTTTGGTAGGGTTTTGATGATTGTTTCAATTTCCATACTGCTGATTGGTCTATTTAGATTTTCCAGTTCTTCTTGATTCCGTCTAGGAAGGTTGTATTTTTCTAAGTACTGGTCCATTTTTCCTAGGTTATTCAATTTGGTGTTATATACTTTTTTCATAGCATTCTTGTATGATCCTTTGTATTTCTGCAGTGTCTGTCATAATTTCCCCTTTCTTTCCTGAAATTGTTTATTTGTGTCTTTTCTCTTTTTTCTTGAATGAATCTAGTCAGGGGTTTATTAATTTTATTAACTTTCTCAAAGAATCAGCTCTTTGTTGAATTTTTTTTCTATCTTTCTTTTTTTCAATTTCATTTATTTCTGCTCTAGTTTTATTTCTTTCCTTCTGTTGACTTTAGGCTTCATTTATTCTTCATTTCCTAGTTTTTAAAGATGAAGCATTAGGTTGTATATTTGAACTCATTCTAGTTTTTGGAGATAGGCCTGTAGTGATATGAATTTTTCTCTTATGACTGCTTTTCCTGTGTCCCAAAAGTTTTGATATGTTATACTATCATTATCATTCATTTCTATTTATCTCTTGATTTCTC
>NW_006443145.1:781475-795558 GCF_000325575.1 Pteropus alecto
CAATGTATTTGTGGTACTTCCTGATTTCATTTTGCAGTTGATCTCTAGTTTCAAAGCATTATGATCACAGAATATGGTTGGTATGATTTCAACTCTCTTATCTTTGTTGAGGCTATCTCTGTGTCCCAGTATATGGTCCATTCTTCAGAATATTCCACGCGCATTAGAGAAGAATGTATAATCAGCTGTTTGGGGATGGAAGGCTCTGTAAATGTCAATTATGTCCAGTTTGTCTAATATTTTATTTAAGGATATTATTCCCTTATTGATTTTTCTGTTTGGATGGTCTGTCTATTTCTCTTTTTAGTTCTGTTAGTAATTGCTTTACATATTCCGGGGCTCCCCGATTGGGAGCATAGATATCAATGTGTTATGTCTTCTTGGTGCATGCTTCTCTTTATCATTATGAAGTGTCACTCAGCATCTTTCTTTAACTTTGTTATTTTGAAGTACATTTCGTCAAATATTAGTACCGCTATTCCTGCTTTTCTCTGAATCCCATTTGCTTGAAATATCACTTTCCACTCTTTTACTTTGAGTCTATATTTGTCTTTGGAGCTGAGATGTGTCTCCTGAAGGCAGCATATGGTTGGGTTTTGTTTTTTGATTCAATCTGCAACTCTGTGCCTTTTTCTTGCTGAGATCAGTCCATTTACATTTAGGGCGATTATTGAAATATGAGGTTTTCTTATAGACATTTTATCTTTTGCTTTCTGGTAGCTCAGAGTTTCCATTGCTTCCTTGTCCTTGTTTTTCTGTTTACTTTATTTTTGTTAGCTTTTATGGGTTTTGCCTCTGTTCCTTTTTTTTATGTTATGTATTTCAGTTCTGAATCTTTGTTGCGTGTGGTTATGATCATGAATATGTAAAGCATAGTTATACACACATACACACACACATACACACACACATACACAGTCTTCTATTTTCCTTTGTGTGTGCCTTATCTCCATTCCCCTTTGTGAATTTGGATCTTTGATTCCTCCCCTTTTCAGTCATTGTTATCTCAATTTGTCCCTATGTATGCTGAACATTCATTTCTATCTTGCTATAGCAATTCTCTTATTATTTAATCTTATACGCCCTGATCTTAGTAAAGATTGCACTCCTCTGCTTTTACTTGCCTGATAGTCAATTTACTCCTAATTACGGTGTGGTTTTTTGTCATTTTTTTTAGTTGTGCTGACCCCTTTCAATATTTCTTGTAGTACAGGCCTCGTAGTGGAGAATTCCCTGAATTTTTGTATGTCTGGAAAGGTCTTAATTTCTCCTGCATATCTAAAGGAGAACTTAGCTGGATACATTATTCTAGTCTGGTCGTTCCTTTCACTTAATAGTTTAAATATTTGATTCCATTCCTTTCTGGTTTGTGCTGAGAAGTCTGAGGGTAACCTTGATAATGTAACGGGTTTTCCTTTATACGTTACCGTTTTCTTCTCCCTGGCTGCCCTGATAATTCTATCTTTGTCATTGGTTTTTGAAAACTTTAATACAAGGTGTCTTGGTGAAAGCCTTTTTGTGTTGAGATAATTGGGTATTCTGTTGACTTCTTGAATTCCAAGTTCCAGCTCATTTCTTCAGATTTGGGAAATTCTCGTCCACTATTTGTCTGGAAATGCTTTCTAATCTCTGCTTCTTTTCCTCCCCTTTGAGAATTCCCATGATAGTATCAGCTAGTTGTTGAATTTCTTTCATTATTTTTCATTCTTCAGTTTCTCTCTTCTTCCTTTTGAGTTATTTCTAGATTTCTGTCTTTTATATCACTGATCTTTTCCTCCATTTGGTTGACTCTATTTTCCAAGTTTGCTATTTCATTTTTCAACTCTTGCAGTTTGTTTTTTTATCTCCAGAAGATCTCTCTCTTCTTTTTGAGGATTTCAATCTCCTTGCTCTGCTCATCTAGTTATTTTTTCAATTCCTGAAATTATTGATATGACTTGTTTTGGAATTCACTGTTTTTTCAGAAGTACCATCCTGAATTCTCTGTCATTTAAGTTGTATATTTCTATATCTGTAAGCTTATTTTTTGGAGATTTTTCTCTTTCTTTCTGAGATAACCTTTCACTTTGGTTTTTCATGGTGTTTAATGGACTATTTCTCCCCCTGGGCATTAATGGAAATGATTCTGCTTTTTTTTCCAGAAAGAAGATTTATTATATACAGATCTCTCTTTAGCTTGCTGCAAAGAAGGCACTTTTCTCTTGGTTTCCAGTATGTCGCATCTGGATCCCTGCTACATACAAAGCCTTAATAATGCCTTTTTGTTTTCTTGTAGATATTTAATCATGCTCGCTACCCTCAGTTTCAGTCCTTGTCATTGTTAGTGACAGTTTTGGCAGCGTTTGCTCAGATTCTCTTGGGGCTCCACAGTGATCAGTTTCATGGGGTATGGCGGGGGAGTGCTCTGAGTTGGGGGTTGGGGACCGCAGCTAGCCTAGGTTTTGCAACCACAGCCGGTAAAAATCAACTGTTGTTTCTCTGCCATCTGCTTCCCTGCTTTCTGCCCTGATTACTTGACCCTACCACTGGCTATGTGGAATTCAAAACTCTCCCAGGCAGGGCTTTTCAAGAACTCACCTCACCTTCTCCCCTCCACCTCCCTCTGTAGGGAGCTCTGACAGCTGTGAGAGGCAGCTTCTTTATTTCTCCCAGTCCACAACCCGACACCTGGGGTTCTGACCTGTGGTAGCTCTTATGCGCAGATCCTGCACTCAAATGTGGTGGTGTGCAGTTTTGGTGTTTTTTGTTGAGTTTTAGATACTCAGCTTATTGTCATTTCAAGAGGAGAGATCTAGGGACGTCTCTCACTCCACCATGTTTCTCGAAAACCTTTCAGATGTCTTTTTAAACTTCACATCTATAGTTTGTTCTCTCTCACCCCAATACATGTTTCCCAAATTTATTTAATTATCTAATGGATATTTGAACTAAGGGGCTAAAGATTTTAGAAAACTGGTTTATTTGGTGTCTGGGGTTGAGTTATGGGAAATTCCTTTCTTGGGGAGCTTTGTTTCTCTTAGCTACAGAAATGAGAGGAATTTCAAAGTGTTAAACTAGATTTAGATGCAAATGTTATACTTTCACTAATTATTTTGTCATTGATAGGGAGGGAGAGAAAACTAAATAAAGATGACGTGGTCCAGAGCAGTGCTTCTCATACTTTGAGTGAGTATCAGAATCACCTGGAAGCTTTATGAAAACACAGATCCTGGGGTCCCACATCCAAAGATTTTGATTCAATAGATCAAGACCATACTTTGAAAAACTCTGAGCTGGGGTTTACAAAAGTAGGTCCCTATGTATGCCCCCTACGCACACATCCACACATAAGTCAGACATTTTCTGAGCTTCCTGCCTAACACCACTGGGTCCTTTTTCAATGTATATCAATACTCCAAAATGTTTGGTCCTAACAAGTTTCCTTATCTCACCTCCATTTGTCTTACCCATACTATTCAGTGGTGCCTCCATGTAGGGTTTGTGGATTTGTCCCTCTGGGACAGGTTCCTATCTCCTTCAGTGAGATTGACATGTAAAGTAGGAATGATGCGTTACTAATTGCCAAAGAAATATCTGTCCAAAGGTGGAGCTAAACACAGGCACCACTGCATTCTCTCCCTAGAAGTAATCTTCATGAGAAGCAGATTATAATCAGTGGTTAGTTTATTGAGCACGGATTCAGCAAGGGCTTTGGGTGTAGGAATCACTATTGGGTACCATGAGTTAATAATATCTGGTACATCTATCTGTATAAGTGCGATCTACTTTCTTCCAGGTCGTAATGAGACAAGGCAGCCTCTGTCATAGACAATACTTGGAGGAGAACTGTTATTAACCTGGATGACACATTCTTGTCTATGTGTCCATGAGGGGATCAACTTGTCCTCCAGTAGATGTAGTCCTTCTTTAGGGTTACAAAATAAATATCTGTTGAATTATTAATTAACCTATAATGACTGAATACCTTCACTTTGGATATATTATGTGATGGCTTACAGGCTAGGAAGTTGTCTTGTCTCTTTAAAGGGATTTTTCTTTCTGAGATTTAAACTGTAACATCACCATGTAAAGGATCAGAGAAAAGAGATTTCATCTTTCTTCTATTAATCGTTGGGGAGCAAATTCAAGTTCCAACTTATAATAGGTTTGAGGTCCTGGTGCCCAGGACACAGGAAAAACAAAAAAGAAAGTTCCTGGTAAAGGTTGAAGACGTAGAGTGAAAGCAGCCACTGTCCTCTATGTGGTTCCTGTGGCTGTGTGGCCAGAGACAAACAAAGGAACCCTGAAGGACTGTCTGAAGCCCTTCAGAGGGCCATCTTAAGTCATCAGAGATTGAAAAGGCACAAGGCCAAGTTACTTGTTTAACTTTACATTTGGCTTTGGTACATTTTAAGTATATCCAAAATGGAATTTCGCTATTTCAAAATTATAATCTTTTTAAATTTTCTTTGCAAAATGATAGATTATGCCAGTTATGCAAGGAGAGAAGATTCATTAGTAAATGTAGCAGATAAGGTATATATTTATAGTCCAAAGTGCTGTTAAAGGGCAGATATTTTGTCAAGAATTCACAGGAGTGAATAAACCCTCATCTCTGCTGACCCCGAATTTCTGGTTTTCTTTATGGTATCTGCAACTTCTTAACTCTAGACTATGGGTCCCATCGATATCTCTCCCTCCCTACTTACCAGACTGAGCCATTGATATTTTTCTATTGCTACTCTCCACCCTGGTCCAGACAGCACAGCCACAAATATTTTTAGGTTTTTATTGACTTTCTTTTTTGTCATCCAAGATGACACTTTACTACCCAGAAAAATACAGAACAAAAAATCACTATCTGAACCACCCTAGAAATGTCTTGTTTCTGGTATATAACAGGAACTAAGGCCAAAGTCCAGCTACTGTCAACAGGATCTGAAATCAAGAGTTTTTAAGACCATGGCTACAAACATCATCACCTGCCCCATGGGCTCATCCTTCCAGTAGCTGATGCCTTGGCCTGTCATCGAGTGTTGGAAGCTATCATGCAGGGAACAAGCCCTCATTCGGGTACCAATAATAACCAATAATAACATTGGTATCTACTACAGCATATTCCAGGGCACAAATCCAATCCCTCCAAACAAATCTCTTTTGTGAATAATAAAAGATCATCTCATCTGTGATTCTAGGACTAAAAGAATGAGTTAAAGTTCAAAGCTTCTGTATTTGAGTCATATTCTGTTTTGCTTTTTCAATAACTAAGGCACATCTATAAATGAAACATGCAAGAAAACAGTTACAAGCTTTTTCTATTCAGCACAAAGATAAAGCCTTACTTCTAATTTATACTCTGCCATCAACTTTCTGTGTCATGCAAACAATTTCCCTTCTGTGGGCCTCTGATTTCACACTCAAAAATACAGGATTAGCCTGGGTAGTGTTTAAAGACTCTCCAGTATAATAATCTGTGTTTATAAAATAAGGCTAAGACAGAGGATTCATAATATTTATGGCAACATAGTGCTTGGCACTTAGTAAAAACATTTAGTCCTTTCAACATGATGTACACCATCTAATTTAATCTTTCCACCAACCTCATGAGGAATGCACTGTTAACCTCATTATTCTGATTACTACTGAGACAAAACAATATTTTAATATCAACAAATAATATTAAAGTATCATAAATATATAAATGATAATAAGGTATTAAAATTTAAAAATAAAATTATTATATCTCACATTTTGTCAATCAGGAATTCAGGAGTCTTTCTTGGGCTGTCTGGGTCAGAGTCTTTCATGTAACTGCAGTCAGACAGTGACTGAAGCTGGAACAGCAGGAGGCTGGAGCAGCTGGGGGATGACTGAGCATCCTCTCTATTCATGCACAGTCAATGCTCATTATCTGAGGTACTTATGTTCTGTAAAGTCGCTGTGAACATTAAATTACTGAATGTTGAACCATTACTCCTGGGGAAATACAAGGTTAGCTTCCTGCAAACTTCTTTGTCACAATATTTATAACAACTGATCAATACAAAACCTTGTTTTATGTGTGTTTCTGTATAATGATACCTTATTTTATATATATTGTTGGTTCATTAACATGGAACTCACAACCTACAACAACACTATAACTCATGCCTGAAGCAAGCTTATCTAACACATGTCCTTTCTCCGTAAGGCACATCGCAGCCTTCTTGCACTTAGAAGCACTAGACAGCCCTTCAGTACTATACCTGGGGGCCATTTTAAACAGCTACATCACTAATGAAATGCACAAAAATGCAAAAAAAAAAAACATGGCACTAAATAGGCTGCAAAAGGACACTTGTTTACAGTATGAGAGTTGAAACAAGAAGACAAAGTGTTGCTTTGTTCAGCCTCAGCTGGGAACATGTGCATCAGATGACTAAAATTATTTGCCACTATGTCTATGTGCCCAAATGACCACAAAAGTACTGAGAATATTGATTTTAGATTACATGTAAATTTTGGCAAGTAAGGAGATTCACAAATATGAAATTTTCAAATAGTGAAGATTGACTGTACTTTCAGAAATTCTCAGTATAATTTCTCACAAGAATTCATCTGGGTTTCCTCACAACATAGTAGGTTCTGAGCAGCCAGACATCTTACATGGCAGCTCATGGCTCTAGTGTGAATGTTCCAGCAAGCAAAGCAGAAGCTGCATTATTTTATCTGACCTATTCCCTGAAGACATGCATAATTATGTCCATGGCATTCAATTAGTTACAAGCAGGTCATAAATTTATCCAGATTCAAAGGCAAAGGGCATAGACTCCCCACCTTCTGAGGAGAAGTGGCAAGGTTCTAAAAAAAAATGTGAGATGGGAGAAATTGTTATGGCCATCTTTGGAAAACGTTTGGAAAGTTAAATAACTTGCTCAGTGTTCCACAGTTAATATGTAGCAGAGTCAGAATTTGAACCCAGGCTTCTCTGACTCCAAAGCCTGTGCTCTAACCACTCTGCATCTTACTCTATGTAGCATCCCTTTGGTTTATAATCTATAGTTTCGACACAGTGCAAACAAAACCTGAAGATCAGCAGTTCAGCTAAGCAAAGGGCTTGATGAAACAAATGGAATTTTAGGAAGAACCAGTAGAAGGGAAAGGAAGTTGCTTGACAACTGCTGTTGGGGAGATTGATCAAAGCATGAAGTTGTATATGAACGAGTCAAGGAAAATAGAATAAAGGTTGAGTAAAGCAAGAGTTTAGCTTAGGCACAATATGAAGAAGAGATAAAAGAAATGATAAGTATTGAAACCTAATAAGGCACACAAAGTAACAGAGCCACATGGACAGAAATGCAGCAGGACCTGGGCACTGGAGGTAGCACAGATAACCACAGGTGAGCTGGCCAGCATAAAATGACCTTCAACATGATCAGAAAATTCTATCACAAGCCAAACTCTTCTTTTCACTCACCATTTGAGAGGTAGAGTCTGGCTCTGAGGTCCCCAAAATAAACTAAAAAACTGAAAACTATGGTGTAGAATTCAGGGTCTGCCTGAAACATGTTACCTGTAAGGCCTTTGCCTATAAAATGGGGGAGGGGAGGTACTGCTCCTTGGTGAAACAAGAGTTATATGAGCCAACTCTGTGTTTTCTAATGACAACTTACCCACAGTTCAAGCAAAGAAGCTTGTTGATGATAGGGCAAGCCAGAGATCACTGTCTCCATTACAACAGTTAACTGTGATAATTCCTAATACAATTTCTTCCATGAAAATAATTATTTGAATATTCAGATGACTGTTTTGGATACTCAAATGCAGGTTGGTCTCAACCAAGTGTCTCAGCATGGAGGGACTCCTACTCTCAGTGGAAACCTGGAAACACAAAATCTCAAATGAGGGACTCCATGGAAGCCACCCTCCTGATGATAATTCTCCCTGGATCTAAGGGCCCTTACTGCTCTTATTGATAGAAAATATTCATTTTCTTCTTCTTGCTGATTATTCTACTTTTCTACTGCTGTGTAACAACTCACCAAATTTAGTGGTTTAAAAAAATTGATTTCGTTCAGGATTTTGTGAGTCAGGACGTCAGAAAGGGCTTGTCCAAGCAGTTCTTGCTTGGAGTCTCTCATGTGTTTGCAGTCAGATGCCAGCTGAGGCTACACTCATCTGAAGGTTCAAATGGGCTCTATGTCCAAGATGGTGCATGCACAATGAAGGCTTGGTTGCCAGCTGTTGACCAGAAGCTCAATTAGGGCTAAAGAATGGAGCACCTACAGGTAATCTCTCCAAGACAGCTATCTAAGGATGGTCAGACTTCTAACATGGCAGCTAGCTTCTTCCAGAGTGTCCCAAGAGAGCTAAGAAGGAGCTGCAAGGCCTTTTCTGACCTAATCTTGGAAATCATTTCCACCATACTCTATTAGTACACATAATCATGAGAAATCAGATTCAAAAGGAGGGGTAAGTCCTCACTTTTCTGACCTAATCTTGGAAATCATTTCCACCATACTCTATTAGTACACATAATCATGAGAAATCAGATTCAAAAGGAGGGGTAAGTCCTCACTTCTTGATGGGAGGAGTGTTGAAGAATTTGGAGACCATATTTTAAAACTATGCATTATAGGTTGGATTGTGTCCTCCACAAAATGTTGAAACCTTAACCCCCGCTACCTGTGAATGTGACCTTATTTGGAAATAAGGTATTTGAAAATGACTGAGTTAAAATGAAATCATTAAGGTGGGCCTAATTCACCTAATCCAATGTGACTCTAACTTTATAAAAAGGGAAAAATTGGATGCTAGAAAAAAAATGGTGCAGGTAATAGAGGCTATGTTCATCCCTGGCAACCAAATCAGAGTTGTGATGGAAACAAGGAGCAGAAGCAAGAAAAAATAGCCTAGAAGGAACAATCCATACAACTAGTGAGAAATCCAAGAAATCACCCTGCAATGGCAGAAGATAGGACGGGGTGAGGACACGGGGCTGCTCAGTCTCAAGTGCCTGAGTGAGACAGAGGCTATGGCAGTGGCAGCAGCAGACGTCTCTTAAAAGGGCCACAACCACGAGTGGATTTTCGCAGTGACAGACCTGCTCACTCTGAGCACCAGTGCCCATTCGGCTGCACGCAGGGGGCACCAGGGACTTACAAGCAGACATTGTCGGAGTGAGGGCTGAGGCAAGACTTGCTCGGTACAGAAGAGCCAGTGGTATCCATTGTTCCCTGTTGAGCCCTCCCCACTATCAGTGAGCTGGACGCAGCACCGCTATGGACACAGCGCCACCATAGCCAGGACGTCACCAAATTAAATAACAGAGGTTGCTCCTCTCAGAGGATTCCCTGAAATCTCACCTCCCCCAACTCGAGGCCCCACTAAAGCCACATCCAGTTATATCCTCAGCTCCTTGCTGAGACTCACACTGAAGGAGGCAGTTGGCCTTAGTTTCCAGGATGGCCTTTTGAGACACCTATAAGCACAGTATTTGTGGATTGCTTGCTGAATCTTGATAGGTGGCCCCAGAGATGTAGAAGCTTGGGCTAAATTTGGCCTGCAGCTGAACCCCTCTCAGGACTGTGCCACTGGACGCCTACTTCACAAATCCACACTAATAAGACCATGAGACTTAGGAGCTTTGCTTAGCACATAGAAACAAACACAGAAAGGCAGCCAAAATGAGAAGACAAAGAAGCAGAAACAATATGAGAGAACAGAACAGAGATCCAGATATAATGGAGTCAAGTAATCTAACAGATGCCAAGTTTAAACCACTGGTTATAAAGATGTTCAATGAACTTTTGGGAAGTATAGAGAACTTCAACATAAAGTTAAAAAACATAAAATGGAAGTGGAAATTGTAAAAGGGAACCAGTCTGAAATAGAGAATATATTACCTGAGATGAGAAGTATATTAAGTGGAATTAACAATAAACAAAGTGAATAAAGAAAAAGATCAAATGCTTTATCTAAAGGACGGGAAAGCCAAGGACACACAATCAGAACAGCAAGAGATAAGATGCCAAGACTATAAAAATAATTTAAGGAGAATATGGACACTATTAAGGGTCCAAATATCTATCTGATCGGTATAACTGAAGAAAATCAAGATGTTGAACAGCTGTTTGAAGAAGTAATGATGAAAACTTCCCTAACCTGGTGAAGAAATGGACATAAAACCTCAGGAAGCTCAGAGAATTCCAAAAGTCAGGGATACAAAGAGGCCCACATTAAGACACATTATAATTAAAATGCCAAAGTTCAAATACAAAGAAAGAATATTAAAAGCGGCAAGAGAAAAAGAGATAGTTACTTATAACGGAACACCCATAAGACTAGTAGCTGATTTCTCAAAAGAAACTATGCTGGACAGAAGGGCTTGGCAAAAAATATTCGACAGAATGAAGACCTAGTATCTATAACCAAAAATAATTTACCCAGCAAAGCTATCAATTAGAGTTGAAGGACAGATAAAGAGCTCCCAAGACAATAAGCTAAAGGAATTCATCAACACCAAGACATTATTACAGGAAATGTGGAGAGACTTCTTTAAGAAGAAAAAACATGGATCAAAAACAGGAATAAAGAATAGTAACAACTACATTCCTATCAATAAGTGCCTTAAATGGAAAAGAGTTACATGCTCCAACCGAAAGATAGAGTGGCTGAAAGAATAATAAAACAAGACCCCTACATATGAAAAGGAAGGGGATGGAAAAAGATATTGCTTTGATGGACCTAGAAAGGATTTATGTCAGACAGAGAAAGATAAACACTATATGATTCCACTTATATGCAGAATCTAAGGAATAAAAAGAACAAACTAATTGAAAAAAGACTCACAAACATAATGGACAATTTGATGACGAACAGTGGGGAGGGGGGTTTGGGGGCTAGGAGAATTAGGTGAAGGGCTAAAGAAGTACAAATTAGTAGTTGATGGATGGTCACAGGGATGGGGAGCAAGGCATAGGAAATGCAATTAGCGTTATTACGTTGGCTAGGTGGTGGTTCGGGGAGGGAGGGAGCAATTGGGAGGGATCATTTTACAATTATGTAAATGTCTAACCAATGTACTGTATACTTGAAACTAATTAAAATTTTTTTAAAAATATGCTAAGAGAAAAAGCTGGACACACAAAAAAGGAAAAAATTGGACACAGAGACATGCACACAGAGGGAGCGCCATGTGAAGATAAAAGCAGAGATTTAGGTGGTGCCAAGGAATGCCAAAGATTACCAACAAACCACCAGAAGCTAGGAGAGACACACAGAACAGATCTTTCCCTCACAGACCTCGCAAAGAATCTACACTGCCAACACCTTGATCTCTGACTTCTGTCCCTCAGAACTGTGAGACAATAATTTTTTGTTATTTAAAGTACCAATTTGTGGTACTTTGTTACATCAGCCCTAGAAAACTAATAAACTCCCATACTAACTAAAAGAACCCTTATTTTGTTTAAGAGGGCAAGCCTTGGAGGAAACATACATCTTCCCAGGCTCCTTTGCTTCTTAGAGATAGGCATATAACACTGATCTGACAGAGATATTTGGGAAAGTCTTGTTTACTCAATAAAAGGTCATCCTTTCCTCCCTCCATTTCTCCTGACTGCCTGTAATGTGGACATGAGGTATAGAAATGGATCAGCCATCAGCCATCTTGCAGCTATGAGGACATAAAAAGATCGGGAAGGTGAAAAGAACCTGAGTCTCTGATGGCAGCCTCATTTCAACAAACAGGTCACCATTGACAGAGTGTCTCTTGCACACCAGGCACCATGCTGGGTTCTGGGAACAGTCTCCCCTATCTGCCTCTAATGATCTGACTTAACCTTAGCATCAGATTATTTCAACTTAATGAGATAAATGCAAGCATAAGGTATGAATGTGATGTTATGAATTCCCCAGAGGAAGCCTCCTACCCATCCTGCCAGAACTTCCCAGAGCTTTTCTCTGGGAGGAACCCCAGGGATGTATGGCCTTAAAATTCTCTGTCGGCCCCCAGGGCTCTAAGAGCCAGGGAAATGTCTTACTCTCCTTCAACAAGAAACACAACTTCCTGGGGTATCAGATGATTGGACCAAGGCTCTTTGAATCCCCAGAGTGCTGAGCTCAATATGGCTGAAGTTGTCCACTGTTCTCATGACAGCCACCATTTCAGGACTCCTAGCAACCGGGGTCTCTCAGGCTCTCCTAGTTGACACCTCAGGCTGCCATGGAGTAGCCAAGCTTCCACTTTCTCAAGAGGGCTAATCAACAGAAACCTAAAAAAAGCCATGTCACAAATAAAACCAAGCAGGGCCAGAACCTGGTTGCTAACTTCCCTTCAGCTATGACACCTTGCAATCAGCCCATTTCTCATAATTGCCTCATTTCTGATCATCATCAAATCCCTGAGTCAGAAGCCACTGCTACAACAGCATCATGGCTTTCAAGGTCTTCCAGAAAAAGCTAGGACACCAGGTTTCTTGCTGAACCAGGTCTGGCATTCCTCATGCCACAGGTAATCCAGTCAGATTATCACCTTGGCCCTAAGGAGCCTGACAGAGGAAGTCACTTGAGAAAGTTCACCACTCTCAGCCCTTCCTGAACTTCCACCAGTCCAAGGAAATCACCATCCACCATGACCAAGGCAAATGCGCATGACTCTTTTCAGAGGCAACAGCTTATTGGAGCCTGTGGAAGAACTCTGCTCATCACTTCACTTCCATAACTCTTGCCTCCCTCTGAGAATAATTATAAACAAGGCCCTGAAAACATCAGTAGAGGAATGAATTTGGGTTTCAATGGTCCTTGGCCAACGAATATAAAGATAGTGAAGGCAGAGCAGGATCACATGTCAGCCAAACAGGCTCATATTCAAATCTCTAATTTTATGGCCTTATACCAGTTACCAAAACTCTCTGAGCCACAATTTTCTCATCTATAAGATGAGGTAATAATACTTACCACTGTAGTTGTTGAGAGAGTATTAAGCAATAAAATGTATGTATAGTGTTTAGCACACTACCTGGCACATATCAGGAGGTACTCAACAACCAGTGGTCTCCTCTCCTTTCCTTGGTGTGCTGTGATTTCCGAAGTCCTCTGGGAAAAAAAGCAATGACAGACTGGAGGTGCTCTTTTGTGTCCCTTGAAGAGTGAGGTTCATGTTATCTCTTTTATATGATCCCCATGGCACCTGCCACAGTGTTTACCCATGGTACATACCCAGCAACACAGTAATAAAAGAGTTAAAAAGAGTGATGGAAGGGAAAATGGGGAGGATACGAAAGAGATAGTCTCATTAACATGGCATATGCCATTAAAAGAACATTTTTGAAGCTGGGATAAAACCAGTGGTGCAGTCAGCTAGTAACAAAAATCAGCTCTCTCTGGCATGCTGAACAAGCCCAATATTGTCCCCACAAGCAGAGTCAGGGTGAAAGAGGACTGCAGAATCTCCCAGACATGAGAAGGAAAGTAAGCAAAAGGCAGCCTCAGGTACCCTGGAAAAGGTACCTCAAATCTACCCATTCACACTCCTCCATGCCCTCACTGGGCTCCACTGAGTGTCCCTCTGCTAGCCTTCTCTTCTCTATATATTTTTAACTTATATTCTATTTATTTTTTAATTAAAATTATACAAATAGTATATGTTTCTTAAACTAGGCTGTATATTTTTTCAGTTTCATAGAGATAGAATTGATATATATGATTGCATTCATTTTAGGTGTACAACAATGATTTGATATTTGTATATATTGTGAAATGATTACCACAATAAGTCTAGTTAACATCTACCACTTCATATAGTTACAAATTTTTTCTTGTGGTGAGAACTTTTAAGAGCAACTTAAAAGTTAAGAGTTAAAAGATCAACCTAAAAGTTAAAAGTTAAAAGATTAACTTAAAAGTTAGCAACTTTCGAACATACAATACAGTTTATTACCTATAGTCAATATGCTTTACAGTACATCCTCTAAACTTATTCATCTTATAACTGAAAGTTTGTGCCACTTAAACACCTCCATCTACCACTCTCTTATATTTGACTCCCTTCCTTCTCACTGTCACCACTAGCACCTCAGCCCTCTCCATCTATCCTCCCCATCTTTGAGTACCTCTTTCTAGG
>NW_006443145.1:795575-796540 GCF_000325575.1 Pteropus alecto
CTGAGATTCAGTCCTAATGGCAGCCATTGACCTTCCAAAGAGACAGATCATATCAAACTATGCATATTTTATAAGATTTTTTTTAAATAACACACAATGTGTAATCACAGAAAATTTTGAAAACAAAAAATGAGCCCAGTAAAATTTTTCATAGCACCGCTCACCCCAGATATAAGGAAACTGAGGCATGGAAATGCTCAGTCACCTTTGTGGGAATGCTCAGCCCATCTATAAAGTGGTAAATCAAGAATGAAATCTTATGCAGTCTTCTCTACATCTGTGTCTCTAACCACTACATGATAATGTCATTGAGATGGAAACAAGATTAAAAAGGTTTGAGATCAAAGCATAGATCATGGATCAAATACCATTCTCAGAAAATGTTAATTTGTTATGTTGGCATAAAAATTCCTGGTAGAGATTTTCCAGTCAAGATAATGGGATAAATAAAAGTTGCATTCGTCTCCTCTTATGACACATCAAAATTACAACTAAACTACAGGACAACTATCATTTAAAATCACCTAAAAAGTAAAAACTAAAATAAATAAATGAGACTGCATCAAACTAAAAACCTTCTGCTCAGCAAAAGAAATTGTCAACAGGGTAAAGAGACAACCATCCAAATGGGAAAATATATTTGCAAGCAATGCCTCCGATAAAGGCCTAATATCCAAAGTATACAAAGAACTCATTCGACTCAATAACAACAACAAAAAAAAACAAATGATCCAATCAAAAAATGGGAAGAAGACCTGAACAGACACTTCTCCCTAGAAGACATAAAAATGGCCAACAAAAAAATGAAAAGTTGCTCAACATCACTAGCTATTAGGGAAATGCAAATCAAAACCATAATGAGATGCCATCTAACACTTGTTAGAATAGCTATAATCAACAGGACAAGTAATAACAAATGCTGGAGAGGATGTGGAGAAAAAGGAACCCTCATACACTGCTGGTGG
>NW_006443145.1:796889-803165 GCF_000325575.1 Pteropus alecto
AACAAACGAGCAGGACAAACAAACAGAGACTCATGGACATGGACTATTAGACTAGTGGTTACCAGAGGGTAGGGGGTGGGGATAGGGTTGGTAGACGGGGTAAAGGAGGTCAAACATGTGGTGACAGAAAGAAACCTAACTATATGAGGTGAACACACAGTGTAAACATATGTATGCCTTACTGTTAAAGTGTACAGCTGAAACATTGGAATTTGTTAACCAATGTCACCATAAAATAGTTAATTAATTAATATTTTAAAAAGTCTCCAACTAACTGACCCACTAGCACCTCTACCACCACAGTGGATTAGCTCAGAAATAATCACCTGACCTTTAGGAAGCCAATCTATTGGCTCAACTAAGCCAATCTAAGTCAATTCTCTTTGCCAGCAAAGTTTTAAAACCTTTATAGCTCTAAGCATTATAGCAAGCATATCTAAAATCCAGCATCATCAAAATATATACCTTTCTTTCTGTGGAAATTTTTGAAAGTTCTTTTAACTTTGCTTTTAGAATTATTTGATGAATTCATTTAATTCACTTATTGCTATGATTTGTCCATAATCATTAAGCATACTCAAGAATTATTGTGAGATGAGAAGAAATCCTTACTTACAATTGTTTTCAAATGGAATGAAATGTTTATAAATATGAAAACCTTAACATTATGTTTTGAGGATATTTACAATTAAACATTTATTAATTCCTCTCCCCAACAAATAAAATAAAATAAAATAATAAAATTGTCTAAAGTCTAGCTGAACAGATCTTATAACTAAGGATGTACAGAAGAAACCACCTTGAGAGTGGTAGAAGTGGCAGAGATGCAGAATGGACCAGTTCCACAACCACATGTGGTGGTTGAAAATCGGAAGGGATATCCTGACTGCAGAGGTCCCCTCAGAAAAGCAAGGGGACCCAGCCAGATGCTGGGCTCCCAAACCTGTGAAGAGAAGTCCCCACAAAATCTGGATCTGAAAATCAGCTGAGTGAGGCAGAGGGCTGCAGGGGTCCCATGCATGGACTGCTTGCAGATGGACTCACTCGCTCTGAGCTCCAGCACTGGAGCAGTGCCAGGGACATTCTGAGAGGAGCTGAATTGTCAGGCTTCAGGGCGAGAGCTGGAGGAGCAGCTTTCTTCCAGACAGAAGTGCTGGCAGAGGGCATTGTTTGTTTGTTGAGCCCTCCTCTGCTCCACATGCAACACAGGCAGCTGCCATATCTGAGTCTCCATCAAACTGGCTAACACCATTCATTGTGCCCAGGTGATTCCCTGAGAAACCACCCCACCCAAGTTGCAGGCCCACCCAAGCCACTTCCAGTGGATTTTCCATACAAACAACCTGTCTTAGCTTAAGCTGCGGACTTTCCTAAAATCTCTCAAAGGTTCATAAAACCCAAACAAATAGCATATGGCCTCTGCATTCCCCATATCCCTTGCTGAGTATTCCCAAGCCTAGCATAGCAACAGCTGGTCTTAGTTTGTGACTTGGTCTTTCAAGGCACCTCTAAGCCCCGTATGGGCGGCAGTCATCTTCTGATTGCTTGGTAGCTCATGCCAAGCAATGGCCTTGAATGAGGCACAGGCTGCAGCTGAATTTGTCCTGTTGTGGGATCCCTTCCAGGAGGCCCTGGGTCCAGCTTTGGACTGAGTCAGAGCACAACCTAGGACCACATCCAAGTACCACACACCCAAAGGACAGACTGATCAGGCACCAGAGCCCAGCTAAAGTGCATCAGCCCCTGCACAACAGCTCCTCCAACTGTATCACTGGCCAGTTCTCACAATGAATCAGCACAAAGGTCAATCCTCCCATGATGTGCAAACAGCAACCAATGCTCAGCTGCAAAAGGAGGGTACGCACAACCCACACAAGGGACACACCTGGAGCACCCAGCTCAGATGACCAGGCAGACTGCACCACTGTGCCCCACAGGACACCTACTACATAAGCCCACTCTACTAAGACCAAGAGACATAGCAGCTCTACCTAATACATGGAAACAAACACAGGAAGGCAGCCAAAGTGGAGAGATAAAGAAACATGTCCCAAATGAAAGAACAGAATAAACCTCCAGAAAGAGAACTCAACAGAATGGAGACAAACAATCTACCAGATGCAGAATTCAAAACACTGGTTATAAGATGCTCAGTGAATTGGGGTGAAGAGCAAATGAACTCAGTGAGAACCTTAACAAAGAGATAGAAAACATAAAAAAGAACCAGTCGGAAATGAAGACTACAATAACTGGAATGAAGAATATCTTAGGAGGAATCAACAGTAGATTAGCAGGAGATCAAATCAGTGATTTAGAAGATAAGGCAGCAAAAATGCCCAATCAGAACAGTAACAATAACAAAAAAAATTCAAAAAATGACAATAGTTTAAGGAGTTTCTGAGACAACATCAAGTGTACCAACATTCACATCATAGGGATGCCAGAAGGAAAAGAGAGAGAGCAAGGAACTGAAAATCTATATGAAGAAATAATGATGGAAAACCTACCTCCCTAACATGGTGAAGGAAATAGACATACAAACCCAAGAAGCACAGAAAGTCTCAAATAAGATGACCCAAACAGGCCCACATCAAGACACATCATAACTAAAATCCCAAGGTTAAAGACAAAAAGAGAATCTCAAAAGCACCAAGAGAAAAGCAGTTAGTTACCTACAAGGGAGCTCCCATAACTGTCAGCTGATTTCTCAACAAAATCTTTGTAGGCCAGAAGGAATTGGCACAAAATAGTAAAGCGATGAAAAGCAAGGACCTGGAAATCAAGATTATTCTACGCAGCAAAGCTATCATTTAGAATCAAAGGACAGATAAAGAGCTTCCCAGACAAGAAAAAGCTAAAGGAGTTCATCACCACCAAGCCAGTATTACAGGAGTTGTTGGAACGTCTTCTTTAAGAAGAAATATGAAAAAAAGAAGATTAAAAATATGAGTAATAAAATGGCAATAATTACATATCTATTAACAATTACTTTAATGAGTTAAATGCTCCAATCAAAACATAGTGTTACTGAATGGATGATAAAACAAAACCTTTACAAAACCTTTACGAGACTCATTTCAGATCGAAAGACATACATAGACTAAAAGCAAAGAGATGGATAAAGATATTTCATGAAAATGGAAACAAACAAAAAAGAGCTGGGGTAGCAATATTTATATCAGACAAAATAGACTTTACAACGAAGGCTATAACAAGAGACATAGAAAGACCCAACTATTCCTTTTCTGGATATTTACCTAAAGAAACCCAAAACACTACTTTGAAGGGACATGTGAATCCATATGTTCACTGCAGCATTATTTATAGTAGCCAAGATATGGAGGCATCCTGGATGTCCATCAATGAATGAGTGGATAAAGAAGAGATAGTACATATATACATGGAATTTTACTCAGCTATAAAAAAAATAATGAAATCTTACCATCTGCAAAAACATGGATAAACTTAGAGGGTACTGTGCTGAATAGAGTAAGTCAGACGGCAAAAGACAAATGCCATATTATTTAACTTACAAGTGGAATCTAAAGAAGAAAAGCAAACAAAACAGAAACAAACTCATAGATACAGAGAACATTTTGATGGTTGCCATATGGAAAGTGGTTGAGAGTTGGGTGAAAAAGGGGAAAGGATTAAAACGTACAAATTGGTAGTTACAAAACAGTCATGGGGAAGTAAAATACAGCATAAGGAATATAGCCAAAAATATTGTAATAACTATGTATGTCAGATGGGTACTAAATTTATCAAGGTGATCTTTTTGTAAGTTATATAAATGTCTAATCACTGTGTTGTACACCTGACACTAATATGATGTTGTATGCCAACTATAATTGAAAAATAAAAATTACCAAAAATTAAAATTAAATAAAAAATAAATGGTTTCAAAAGAAAAAGTCACAGTGGATTCAGGGAAAATGTGTGTTAAAACCGACTCTCTCATACAGCAGATGGTGGCACAAACTTTTTGGAGGGTAATATAGTATTATGTATTGAAAGGCCTAAAAAGGGATTTCTGATCCATTGATTTTATATTAGATTTTTAAACTACATTTATTGGAGTGATATTGATTAATAAAATTATATACATTTAAGTGTACAATTCAATAGTACGCGTTCTGTATATTGCATTTCATGTTTACCTCCCAAAGATAAATTTCCTTCTGTTATCATGTATTTGACTTTCTTTACCCTTATCTACCTTCTCCCCTCCTCCCTTTCCCTCTGGTAACCACTAAACTGTTGTCTGTGTCTATGAGTTTTTGTTTGCTTGTTTGTCTTGTTTGTTTATTTGTTGCTTTCAGTTTTATATCCCACATATGAGTGAAATCATATGGTTCTCAACATTTTCTGCCTGACTTATTTCCCTTAGTATGATAATTTCAAGATCCATCCATGATGTGGCAAATGGCACTACTTCATATTTTCTTATGGCTGAATAATATTCCATTGTATATATGCACATCTTCCTTATCCAATCATCTATTGAAGGACACTTTAGTTGTTTCCATGTCTTGGCTGCTATGAACAATTCTGCAATGAACATTGGAGCACATATATCTTTATGGATAAATGATTTCAAATTTTGGGGGTAGATACCCAGGAGAGGGATTGCTTAGCCATATAATAATTCAATTTGCAATTTTTTTGAGGAACCCTGTACTGGTTTCTATAGTGACTGTACCAATTTACATTCCCATCAGCAGTGTATGAGGGTTACTTTTTCTTCGCATTCTCTCTAACATCTGTTGTTACTTGTCCTGTTGATGATAGCCATTCTATAACAGGTGTGAGGTGGTATCTCGTTGTGGTTTTGATTTGTATTTCCCTAATAGCTAGTGAAGTTGAGCATCTTTTCATATGTCTGTTGGCCATTTGTGTATGCCTTCTTGGGAGGAGTGTTTGTTCAGGTCCTCTGCCCATTTTTTAATTGGATTTTTTTTGGTGTTGTCATTGTTGAGTTATATGACTTCTTTATATATTTTAAATATTAGTCCCTTATTGGAGCACAGTTTGCAAATATATTCTCCCATTCGGTTGTATGTTGATGCGTTATGTCTTCTTGATATAATGTCCCCAATGTCATTATAAAGTGTCCATCTTTTTCTCCTGTTTACTTATCTTGAAATCTATTTCATCAGATACAAGTACGGCTACACTCACTTTTCTCTGGATGCCATTAACTTGAGTATCATCTCCCATCCTTTCGCTTAGAGTCTATATTTGCCCTTGCAACTGAGATGTGTGTCTTAAAGGCAACATATGGTTGGGTTTTGTTTTTTGATCCAATCTACTACTGCCTCTTTACTAGTGAGTTCAGTCCATTTACATTTAGGGTGATTACTGATACATGATGTTTTCCTAAATGTCCACAGTCCTCTGCACATTCCAGATATTTCCATTCCTCTGTATTTGTACCTTGCTGGTGCCTCAGCCTGAGATTTCTTTGTCCTACTTCTCTGCCTAGTAAATTCCCACTTGGCCTTCAAGGCCCAAGGCAAACTCCTCCTCCTCCATGAACACATTCCTGGATCCCCTGAGGTGAAGTTTATTACCACTTCCCCCCGTGGCTACAGATTGCTTTGCCAGTGCAGCTAGCATCTCCTTTTCAGTCTCCCTTATTATGAGTTTTATCAGTGCCTGGTTCTCACTCTAGGCAGTTTCTGTCCTCACATGGCCCTCTGTGTCTAACTCTTCCCGTCCCATGGTATCTGACACATAGGAAGTACTCACTGATACTGAATTGAATTGCATGGGCATCTTGATTTAGAAAGCATGTTCACAGATATTCACCTTTGATTTTTACAATGTTAAAAAGCAACAGAATAGTAAAATGGTCTAAAATTATTTTTTTAAAGCAGTGAAAGTAAATATCTTTGTTTCCATTTTAGAGATATGGAAACTGAGACTCATAGTAACGTTTTCCAAAGGCCAAACAATCAATGGGGGTGGGATAGATGCAGGTCCAACCTTGGCCTTCTGACTTGAATGCAATGATCTCTCCTCAACATCAGCAAAAGATAAATGGGCTGGGGTGGTACCCTAACAGGCTATCCAGGAATCTTTACTGTGTTGAGACTTTATGGCACCCACGAGAATGAAAAGGAATTGTCTAAGGAGCCAGAGCTCTTGAGATTAAGTAATTTCTTTACCTCCCATCCTAACTATCCTTTCTCCTCATACAACCTTTCAGGGATGATTCTTAACCCAAATTCTTCCCCATTCCATATACCCAGCTTCAATTTTTTTTTTTTTTTT
>NW_006443145.1:803190-815995 GCF_000325575.1 Pteropus alecto
GAAGTAGCCTAACTCATTGCTTAAGTTCTTAAAAGCCCCTCATGTTCCATATTGGGCCACCCTCTTAGCACCAATATCAGTTTCTTTCTTCATTCCACCCACCTTACTCTGGCCCTAGCCTAAGCCTGAGCTTTTATTCTCCAGAATTGCCTGAAACACCAGTAAAGCAGATTCACCTTCCTCCAGCCTGAGGGACAGATCTTGCCCTGTGCTAGGGCCTCTCAAATCAGCTCTCCTATGTGTTCCTACATCAATATGCCTTAGTGGGCTGCTATGGTCATCTTCCAAATAAATCCCAGCACCTTGTGTGAGGACCTTCTCAATCATTCTGCTTCAAGTGTGCAAATTAAAATATGAGAAGACTTTCCATCCTGCATGCAAGAGGGTTTCAAAGGACTCTATTTTCAGAGCCTCTTTTCTAAAATTTGCCTAAAAACACACCTATGATGAAAATGCAGACCCAGCTTTCCTACCTTCCTTTTTCCAATTGCCTTCCCCTCTGCTAAAAAAAAAAAAAAAAACTCTCATCTTTCCAGAATCTTCCCCAGGCAGTAAAAATGATTTAGGCATCAAGCAGAGGAATTATTTCAAATTTGGAAGTGGTATTGACAAAGCAAGTAACTCTAATCATTCAGTAATAAATCTTGTAAGCCAGTTGGTGTCCAATTCTTTGTTATCAGCAAAACTGCAGGAAGACCTACTGGAGTTGTCAGCTGATGATTTAAAATAATTTTTAATAATAGGTTACTATAGCCTCTTTAGCATACAATGCAAAAGGAGTTTAAAAAAACAAGTAATGTTACTATAATAAAAACTCTTTCCACTCTGATCTGCATATTTATGTAAACAAGATTTCTGGCACTTAAATTGATAACTATGAAAAATGGGAATACAGTTGATGCTGAAACCCTGTCTCTTTTTAACAATAAGTAAATTCATCCACAGATGTATTTTATAAAGAGAAGTATTTCCAATAAAATTTTACTTTGATGTTTAATAATTTACATTTTATTTATCAGAATTTGATATATATTTATGTTGTTTTGATCAATTTGGTGCCAATAATATAGTAATGATAACTTCATCAAGAACACATTTGTCTTAACACTTAGCTTCTTACTGTCCCTAAGTTATTATCTACAACATGAAAATCTCCCCTGAAACCTCGGCATATTTATTCAATTGCCTCTTTGATATTTCTACTGGAATATATAATAGGTATCTCAAACATAACATGTCTAAAATCACACTTCTGATATTCTCCAAACCAGCTCTTCCTTCAATCTTCCACAGATCAGTGAAGGCACTTTCATCATTTTAGCTGTTCAGGTCAAAAAATTTAGAGTTGTCCTTGACCCCTGAGGCAGCCATGAGAATGTGCTTCACAGACATCCTATACAGGGAGTATAATTGACTGAGAGCCCCATATGATGTGCTTGAAATCCTCATAGCATTTGCATTGAGGCCACCTCTTCCATGGACTGCTCCCCTCCAAAAATTGAGTGTGGCAGAGATACTAAGGAAGATTCATTCCTGAGAGACACAGAACACCTTCATAGGCCAATTTTGGCTCAAGAACTCTCCAATGGCTTTGCCAAAACTTCTTTAGACCACATGCTTGCCTTGGACTCTTCCACTCAACCTTCTCTCCCTCTCTCCTTCATCCAAGGTCAGACTCCCATTATGGTCTGATGGTTCACCCAGCTTTCTCTGGCTCCTTCCCTATTTCCTTTCATAAAAGAAATAATACTAATAAAATGCTTACATGTTTAATTCCATTTAGATTTCTGCTTTTTAGAAGACAACTCCCCTCTTTCTTCCACACCTCATATCCAATCAGCAGACCCTGTAAGCTCTCTTCGAACTATAACCAGGATCCAACCACTTCTCATCACCACCCTGGTTCAGGCAATCATCATCTCTTACCTTAATTATGGCAATAGCCTCCTGTCTCAGTCAGCATGGTTAATTAAAGATGGCCATAAATTCGTTGTGCTCCTTTCTACACACTTTAATCTGGACTTGGCCTCTGACTGATTTAACCAATTACATATAGAATTGATGTGTGTCAGTCTGGACCTAGGCTTTAAGAGGAGTGGCAGCTTCTGCTTCCTGCCTCTTGGAACCCAGCCTCCATGCTGTGTGGAAGCCCTAACAGCCCACTTGGAGGAGAATCAAATCCCCTGGCCAATATCCCCAGCTGAACTCCTAAACAGCAGCTAGCACCAATTGCCAGTCATATGAGTGAGCCATCTTATAAGTGAATTTTCCAGCCCCAGCTACCCTAGCCAATGCAACATGGGGTGAAGATGAGCTATACCTGCCAAGCCTTTCCTAAATTATAAAATCCTGAGCAAATAAATGAGTGTCACTGTTATAAGCCATTAAGTTTTGGGGTGGTTTTATACATAGCAATAAATAACTGAAAGAGCCAGGGCCCCAACAGAAAATAAATGGCACGCTGAAAGGGTAACTGAAGATAGTGTAGTTAAGGGACTATGCTTGTAAAGTTGTGGCTGAGGTTAAGGGATAATGAAGCATCAGGGACGCACACAAGTAAGATGCCATGTCCACCTCTAGGCCTAAAGAAGCAACAGAAGAGAGCAGTTACCAGAAACCCCAAAAGGGTAGCTATAAGGGGACACTATTACCTGACAGGAGTTGTGGCCCTAAATAGAAGGACACAGCAAACCTGCAGTGACTCTGCAGAGCGGGAACCAGAGGAATAAATGGAATAAATGCCCTGATCTCATCCTCCTTCCTCTCTCTCATCCCCTACTTGTCTCCATTAGCTGAATCCACTGGAAGCCGGAGAGCAAGCAGCCCACCAATGTAGTCCATGGAAGTCAGTCTCTATGGTACAGAACAGTGGAGAGAAAGGTGGAAAGTAGATCTGAAGAGCAAATGAAAGATAACCGGCACCCTACCTAACAGCTCTCCCTGCTTTGGCCCACGTCCCCTTACAGTTTATTTTTAACACAACAGCCAGAAAGATCTTGTTAAAACTTAAGCCAGATGACATAATTTCTTTGCCCAAAAACCTTCCATAAGTCAAAGCTAAAAATCCCTAAAATATTCTATAAGGCTTACTACCTAAGAACTCTGAGGTGATCTCTGGGGGTTTTCACTCTCCATCTCCTGGCTCCAGGCATACTGGACTTCTTGCCCTTCTCCAAACATGACAGGCACACTCTGGCCTCAGGGTAATTGCACCAGCTATTCCCTCTATCTAACCTGCTCTTCCCCTCATATTCATATAACTAGATCCTTTACTTCCTTCAGATCTTTTGCAAAAGTCACATTTTCAGGGAGGCTGCCCTATCAAAAATGTCAACAGCAACTCCCACTTGACATTATATATCTCCTTTTCCTGCTTTGTTTCTCTTCTTTCTTCTTAGCACTTTTTGGTATATAAAATTACATATATTTTACTTATTTATCCCATATATTGAATGTTTCCTTCACCATAAAGTAAGTTCCATGATGGCATAAAGTATATTAGGACAATATTTTGGGGAGAATAGAAAGAAAATTCAAGTTCACATAGAAAAAGGTATGATATAAAATCTCTATCTATTAAAGAAGAGCTTGTTCATGTGTTTTTAAAATGGAGGTTAATGAGTAGCAAATGACTATGGTATTTAGATTCTATTTCTAAGTTATGACATGACAATTTTATTTTTAAATGACAATGTTTGCAGTACATTGGAAATTAAATCCTTTTCAACTATTTAAGTTTATGATCTAAAATATTTTAGAAGTTAACTTCAAAGTATATGAAGGGGGTTCATAGTTTAACAAAAATAATTTAAGGGCTATGCAAACAAAAGCATTTGAAGACCATTGTCCTTGTATATATTAAGAGTTTTTACCTAGAATTAGAAAATCTCACTTATTTTGGATCTGCCACTAACTAGCTGTGTGACCTTGTAGAAGCCACTTAACCAATCTAGGCTTTATCATCTGTGAAATTAAAGAATGAGAGAACATGAAATCTAAAAATATTTCTGATTCTAAAACTCTGTTCTGTGACCTCTAAAATTGATTTTCTGTCTCTTTACAATTTGTATTTCTTCTTGAGAATCTCTTCCTCCCTTCTACTCCTGCTCTTATGGCCACACACCCATCCTTATCACTCGTGGGCTGGGGAATGAATACCAAAAAAAGGCCCTCAACCTACAGCAGACCCCCTCTTTTCTTCTTCTCATGTGGATAACTTGCATAATGAGCATGAGCAGCTCAGCCTGCACATCCAAGATCCATGCATTCTCTCTATACCTCCAGCCCTCAAAACCCCTACTCCCTCTGCAGACTTCCATCCCCTCCCCCAGGTTTTTGGGTATAGTACTGTTGTCTTAGTCCATTTATGTGGCTGTAAAAGAATATTATAGACTGTAAGGCTTATGAACAACAGAACTTTATTACTCACAGATTTGGAAGCTAGGAAGTCCAAGATCAAGGTGCTGGCAGATTTTGTGTCTGGTGATGGTGATAGCCTGCTTCTTGGTTCATAGAGAACCATCTTTTCACCAGGACTTCACATGGTAAAAGTGGTAAGGGAGCCCTCTGGAGCCTCTTTCATAAGGGCACTAATCCCATTCATGAGGACAGACCTAATCACCTCACAAAGGCCCCACCTCCAAATACATTGAGAATTAAGTTTCAATATATGAATTTGGGGAGGACACAAACATTTAGTCTATACCAACTGTTTACCTGCAGGAAGACTAATCCAGGGGTAAGGCCAATGCAGGCCCTGGCAGCAAACTCATGGCCATTTGGGCAGGTGATTTGTTCTGGGTACCTAGACAAGGGTTTTGAGTGGTCACATTTCCTTGGCCCCACAGCCATTTCACCTTGTGGGGAAGGACTTGTCTAGAGAAGGGCCAAAGGGAGGTCCACTAAATTCCAGGGCCCAGGGAGAGGTCCCAGTTGCCCAAGTCTAAAGTGGTTCTGTCTGGCCCTATGCTGAATGATTGTGTCAGGATGAATGGATAAACACATGGGCATATCCATACAAGGATATACTACATAGCAAGAAAGAGGGATAAATTACTGATACACAAAACAACATGGATGAATCTCAGACACTAAGCTCAGCCAAAAAAAAAGAAATGAAACAAAAGAGTACAAACTGCATGATTTCACTTACATGGAATTCTAAGACAGGCAGTTTCTATAGTAATAGAAAGCAGATCAGTGGTTACCTAGGGCTGGGGAAATTGGCTGCAAAGAAGCATGAGAGAAGTTTCTGGGATGATGAGAATGCTTTGTTGCTCGATTTTCACAGTGGTTTAACAAGTGTTCAAACTTAAAAATGGGCACATTTTATTATATGTAAATAAAGTTGATTTATGAAGAAAAATGAAAATAACAGAAGGATTGCTTAGCAGAACTAACATCTGTCAATAAGTATACATTCCACATCATGGTATGATTTCTCTTGCCCTATCCTAATAGAATTATCCTTAAATCTATGCACACATGTTCTCAAATATTTATGTATGTGTAGGTATATGGGGGAAAGGGACTGTTTCCCATCAGTCAAACTTAGGAGCTGACTTTGAACCCTAAACTTTTTCCTTGACCTCAGTCTATCTTTGTTTTGGAATTAAAATCTCCCCATGGAAAGCAGTGTAGAGTTTTACAAGTTGTGAATCCAATAATCCCGTGTTCAAGTCCCAGGCCTGCCATTTGTGAGCTGCATGGCCTTACGGGGCAGTCAGAGCAGGAACCAAACATACAGAATCTTAGTTCATCCTCACCTAAACATTATGAAATAGGTAACTTCGACCATTACCATTTTTCCACTAATAAAAACTTAATAAGAAACTTGAGGCTAAGATCTCACATATAAAAAACCATAAGGCAGAATTCGAATCCACATGCCTTAACCTCTGAACTCATACTTCTCCAGAGCAATCTACTACTAAACTTCTGAATCTAGAGTTTCCCTCTTTCTGAAGCTTAAATAACATTGCTTAAATTTTAGGATCATAATGAAATCCCAATAAGGTACCCTGTGCCATTGATGTGGTCAATAAAGTTCTGCAATCTATTATTATGGTTACAAAATTTCCAGTCATTTACAGTTTGGGGGTTAAATACCAACATTGATACTTCCTGCTCACCTTTCTCCTGGCAGGCTCCCCAATGTAGGAAACTGAGGATTAATCCTGGAGGGGTCTAAAGTGACTAGGAATTCTATTATAGCAACTAAATATGTTTAGTCAACCTGAGAAAGTGCATACTACTATGCAAGTTACTGCGTAAAGCCAATTAAAGGAATTCCTCCATTCCAAGAGACAAGATACTGAATGTTAAATCTCTTTAAAAGAAAATTTAAGTTCAAACAGAAATTTAGACCTTCCGTTTGTGGTTTCTCTTCTTCTGGTTCCTCGTCTTTCACAAAAGAATACCTCCCAGGAAGGCTCACAAGATGATGTAGAAGGCAGAGGCTGTTCACACTTCCTCTCGCAAGCACACCAAAATTATAACAAAACTACAGAGCAACCAGTATGTGGAGTCGTCTGAGGTTTGGCTGAGCCCTACAACGAAGTCACCTCAAATAACAGGTCACCTAGAAACAGTAGGAGGGATGGAGACCCAAATAGCCCAGTCCCATAACCACGTGTGGCAATTGAGAATAGAGAGGGCTCTCTTGACTGCAGAGCTACCTCCCCCACCTGAGGAGCAAGAGTTCCTGGCCACACACTGGGCTTCCAGTGCTGGAAAGAGAAGTTCCCACAACCTCTGGCTGTGAAAAACAGTGGAAGTTATAGTTGAGTGAGAAGAGGGCCCATGCACACACTTACTGACAGACACATTGGCTCTGAGTGAGAGAGAGGGCTGCAGGAAGCACAAATCTTCCTCTTAAAAGGCCCATGGCTTGCCTTACTCCGTGACAGACTCAATCATTCAGAGCTCCAGCACTAGGGCAGCTGCTTGAGGGGTGCCAGGGACATATGAGGAAACATTGAGTTGTTGGACTTCAAAGAGAAGGTTGAAGGGGCAGCTTTCTCCTGAACAGAAATGCTGACAGTATCCATCATTCTTTTGTTGAGCCCTCCCCGCTCCCAGTGTGCTGCCATATCTGAGTCACCATCAATCTGGATAACACAAGTCACCTGCCCAGGGAATTCCATGAGACTCCTCCTCTCCCAATTTGTGGTACCACTCAAGCTGCTTCCAATGATTTATTCCATGAAACAAGCTATCTTATATCATGCTGGGAACTTTCATAAAATCTCTCAAAGGTTCACAAAACCCAAAGAAGCAGCATCTGGGCCTCAGTGTGCCCTGTACCTCAAGATGAGCAGCCCCAAGCCACACACCAGTGGCAGCTGGCCTCAGTTTCCAACTTGGCCCCTCCAGGCTCCTAAAAACCCAGCATGGGTGGCAGTCATATGTGGATTGTTTGGTGACCCTTAAAGGTGGCCCCAGAGGTGCACATGTTGCAGCTGAACTTGGTCTGCAGCTGGACCCCTCAGGACAGTACTACTTGGCCCCACAGCACACCTACTACATAAAGCCACTCTACTAAGACTGGGAGACTTAGGAGCCCTATCTAATACACAGAAACAGACACAGGAAGGCAGTCAAAATGGGGAGACAAAAAAAGCATGTCCCACATGAAGAATAGAACAAAGCTCCAGAAAAAGAATTCACCAAAATGGAGACAAGCAATATACCAGATGCAGAGTTCAAAACACTGGTTATAAGGATGCTCAAGAAACTTAGGGGAAGAGTAGATGAACTCAGTAAGAACTTTAACAACAAGACAAAAAAACATAAAAATGGATATAGAAAACATAATAGGGAGCCAGTCAGAAATGAAGAATACAATATCTGAGATTAAGAGTATATTGGAAGGAATCAATGGAGTGGATGAAACAGAGGATTGAATTGGTGACATAGAGAATGGGATAGCAGAGGACATCCAATCACAACAACAACAAGGAAAAAGAATCCAAAAAATGAAGAAAGTTTAAGGAGCCTCTGGAATAACATCAAGCAATATTCACATCATAGGGGTACCAGAAGGAGAAGAGAGAGAACAAGGAATCGAAAATCTATTTCAGAAAATAATGATGGAAAACATTCCTAACCTGGTGAAGGAAATAACGTACAATCCAGGAAGTTCAGAGAGTACCAAATAAGATGAACCCAAAGAGACCCACACCAAGACACACTATAATTAAAATGACAAGGTTAAAAACAAAGAGAGGATCTCAAAAGCAGCAAGAGGAAAGCAATTAGTTACATACAAAGGAGCATCCATAAAGCTATCAGCCAATTTCTCAACAGAAACTCTACAGGCCAGAAGGGCGTGGCACAAAATATTAAAAGTGATGAAAACTTAGGACTTACAACCAAGATTACTTTACCAGCAAAGCTATTGTTTAGAATTGAAGGAAAGATAAAAAGTGTCCCAGACAAGAAAAAGCTAAAGAAGTTCATCACCACCAAGCCAGAATTACAGGAGATGTTTGAGGGACTTCTTTAAGGAGAAGAAGAAAATATGTATCAAAAATCTAAATAAAGAATGGCAATAACTACATACCTACCAACAAGTACTTCAAATGCAAAATAATTAAAGGTTCCAATCAAAAGATAGAGTGGCTGAATGGATAGGAAAATAAGACCCTTACATATGCTGCCTACAAGAAACTCACTTCAGATTAAGAGACACACACAGTCTAAAAGTAATGGGATGGAAAAAGATATTTAATGATGGACCTAGAGCAAGAGTCCCCAACTCCCGTGCCACACACAAGTACCAGTCTGTGGCCTGTGGGAAACTAGGCCATACAGCAGGAGGTGAACAGCAGACAAGCAAGCAAAGCCTCATCTGTATTTGCAGCCACTCCCTAGGGCTAACATCACTGCCTCAGCTCCACCTCCATCCTTGCCTCTTTTCCCCAATGCATACTTGTCTCAGTGACAGTTTTGGTAAGCCTTTGCCAAAATGAGTAAAAAACAAATGTCACTGGAGAGCTTCTTTGAAAAGGGGGAAAGACCCGATGATAAGATAGCAGAAGTCTCTAAGACTGTCAACAAAAAGAAAGCTGCATTTAAAAGAAAATACCAAGAGTCCTACTTAAATTATGGGTTCATTACAACAGGTGATTCACATTCTCCAAGGCCGCTTTGTATAATATGTGAAAACTGGCTATCCAATGAAGCCATTAAAGCTTCAAAACAGCTTTGCTACATGGAGACCAAGCACCCTGCATTAAAAGCCAAGCCTTAGGAGTTTTTGAAAAGTAAAAAACATCAATGCAAAGAACAGAAGTAATTATTGAAGGCCACCATTTCATCAAATGATGCACTGAGAGCATCATTCTTAGTGGCTAACCACATTGCTAAAGCTAAGAAACTCTTTACTATTGGTGAAGATTTGATCCTGCTTGCTGCTAAGGACACTTGTCGTAAACTTTTAGGCGAGGTTGCAGTTCAAAAGGTGGCATAACTAGACAAATTGATGAAATAGCAGAGGATATTGAGGCACACTTGTTAGAGAGGATTAATAAATCACCGTGGTATGCAATCCAGGTTGACAAGTCTATCGATGTTGACAACAGGCAACAATGCTTATTTTTGTGCGATATATTTTTCAAGAGTATTTGCATGAGGATATGTTATGCGCACTTTGGTTGCCAATCAACACCACAGCTGCAGAACTATTCAAGTCTTTAAATAATTACATATCAGGAAAACTGAATTGGTCATTTTGTGTCAGTATATATATGGATGGAGCGGTTACCATGACTAGATGAGTTCTTGGTTTCACTACTCAGGTCAATGAGGTCACTTCTGAATATGTGTCTACATACTGTGTCATCCATAGAGAAATGCTGGCTGGCTGGAAAATGTCACTTGAACTTAACGACATTTTGCAGGAAGTGATTAAAATTATCAACCACATTAAAGTACATGCCCTTAACACACGTCTGTTCATACAGCTCTGTGAGGAGATGGACTCAGAGCACACATGTCTTCTCTTATACATAGAAGTAAGATGGCTTTCTAAAGGTAGATCGCTGGCCAGAGTTTTTGAGTTACCAGAGCCACTCCAGAGATTTATTTTAGAAAAACAGTCACCACTAGCAGCACATTTCAGCAACACAGAATGGGTTGCAAAACTTGCTTACTTGTGTGACATATTCAACCCGCCTAACCAACTCAATCAGTCACTTCAGGGGAGAATGGCAACTCTGTTCAAGTCAGCAGATAAAGTGACTGCATTCAAAGCCAAACTGGAATTATGGGGATGAAGAGTGAACCTTGTGATTTTTGATATGTTTCAAACATTAGCAGAGATTTTGAAAGAGACTAAGCCAGGCCTTCTTTCTCCCAGCTGGTGCATGATCACTTATCTCCGCTTTCAAAAGAGTTTTAGCATTATTTCCCAACCACAAAAAGCCCCAGAACTGGGAAGAAATGGATCTTCGACCCATTTGTCAATAAGCCAGGTGAATCGACTTTGTCTGTGCTAGAAGAGGATCAACTGCTTGAGACTGCAAAATGACGGTGGCCTTAAAAGTATGTTTGAAACAACTTCAGATCTCCATATGTCCTGGATTAAAGTCAAGGCAATTATCCTGAGATGACCACAAAAGCACTGAAAAGTCTGCTTCTATTTCCAGCTATCTTTGTGAAGCAGGGTTTTCTGCAGTGACAGCAACCAAAACGAGATCATGGAGTAGACTGAACATAAGCAACACACTTCAGGTGTCACTGTCTCCCATCACTCCCAAATAAGACTGTCTAGTTGAAGGAAAACAAGCTCAGAGCTCCCACTGACTCTGCATTATGGTGAGTTGTATAATTATTTCATTATATATTACAATGTAATAATAGAAAGAAAGTGCACAGTAAATGTAATGCTCTTGAATCCTCCCAAAACCATCTCCTGGTCTGTGGAAAAATTGCTTTCCATGAAACTGGTTCATGGTGACAAAAAAGTTGGGGACCACTGACTAGAGGGTAATGTGCTGAGTGGAATAAGTCAGATAGAGGAAGACAAATGCCATATGATTGCACATGTATGTGGAATCTAAAGAACAAAATAAACAAACAAACAGAAACAGAAACAAACTCATAGATATAGAGAACATTTTGAGGGTTACCAAATAGGAGGGGCTTGGAGGGGAGTCAGTAAAAAAGGGGGAAGAGATTAGGAACTATAGATTAGTAGTTACAAAATAGTCATGGAGATAGAAACTATAGCATAAAGAATGTAGCCAATAATATTGTAATAACTATGTGTGGTGTCAAATGGGTACTAGACATATTGAGGTGATCACTATATGAGTTTTATAGGTGTCTAATCACTATGTTGTACACCTGAAACTAATATAATATTGTATGCCAACTATAACTGAAAAATAAAAAAATTATTATTACCACCAGAAAAAGAATACTGCCCATAGCAAATCCCTCATACATGAACACCATACCTGCTTAGTAGTACCAAAGGATTCTAGGGGTTGAGAGTTCTCTTATAATACATTTGTGCTTTGTTACTTCAAGAAACGGGATCTAACATCCCTGTGCCTTCACTTCATGCTCCAAGAAACAATGAGAAGTATAATGATTCCATGTACAGAAAACAAAAAAGGCAATATCTAAATAAGAAGCTGTGTGGTTACAAACTCACCCACCACATGGGACTTCTCTCTGCTGAGCATCACATCATTGCTATGAGATCAATAGAGGAGTTTGGCAGAAGTGTTCCTGGCATGGTGTCTGGCACACAATAAGAGTTCAATGAAGGCTATTCCCCTGCCCTTCTCTGAGGTTCGAGTGGGCAGGATTTTCTCAGAAACATCAGACTCTATTCTTTACTGTAGCAACTGAGTCAACAGGGAAGGCATCTACCTTAACTTCTGGGAAAATGGGGCAAGCAAAATTGCAGTGGAGGTGCCGCCATATCTAGGTTTAAACGCCCATCAGTCCATCACAGGAAACAAAGTAAAGGAGGGCTTTCCCGGAGGTTAATTAACAGGCAACTACAGTCATCTGAGATTTAAAAAAATCGAAACAAACCACCAGCTCTCACTGATCTTTTTCATCTCCTTTTGGAACAAGGTAGCTAAGGGGAGGATATTCCTAGAAATAGTTGCCAATAGTCTTCAGAATGGTTACTGAGGACAAATTTGGTCTTATAAGAAATCAGATATCAGGTAGAATCTGCATCCTGCAGTGCCTTCTACCAAAAAGCTCACCTCTGGTGCAATAGAGGTGACTACTGTCTCCTCATGTAAGGCTCTGCTCAGAGAAAACCTATTCAAGCAAACTTTTCCTGATTGGCCAAGTCCGCCCACAGCTCAATATACTAGTGGAGACTTGGATCCAAGCTGGGCTATGGTCTCTTCACCAAAACTTGGAAATGGAACTCAGTTGATTCAGTAGTTGAGTACAGGCGATAGACGTGTAAGGTGATACAGGGGCCAAGGACACCATTTGGGGCTGCCATGTTTGGCCCATGTGCTGAGATGCAGAAAAATCCATTCAAACATAAAGAGGGGAAAGTGGTACAGAGCTACAGGGAGAGGGAGGAGAGAGAAATCCAGAGGAAAAAGAGGAAAGGATCTTGGGTAATCCTTCATGTAGCCTTGCTGCATTCATCCTTTTTTGACTCAGGCTGACTTGAGTCATTACCATCTCCCTTTTGTCAATTCCAGACATTCTGACCCTTAAAGCTTCATTTCTTTACTTTAAATGTTAGATTACTGATGTCTCATGAAAAGACACCATGTTAAATTTTATTATTGGTCACTGGCACCTTCTTGTGAATGGC
>NW_006443145.1:816019-820104 GCF_000325575.1 Pteropus alecto
AAGGCAAGTTCTGATATGGAAGTTAGTGAGGAGAGGTCAAGGATAACCCCATAAAAGGACAAAGTGCCCTCCAACCAAGAAGGTGGAAGAACCCAGAAATGATGTGGGCCAGCCAACCCAGCTTGCTACTTCAATTGTTTGCCAAACTCAGTCTAGCACCCACTGCTGCTTGGCTCTCCTGTCAGCCTTCCCTCCATTCTCTCTTATCCAGTCTTCTTCTCTCTTCTCTTTCACCTGGACTTTACCTCAGCCTTATAATTGGCCTCCCATGCTCCAGCCTCACCCACTTCACCATTGCCAATGTGTTCTCTTGGTTTGTTTATTTCTTTATTGACTATCTTCCTCCATTAGGATGTCCATTCACAAGAGCCAGGACCTTATCTGTCTTGCTTATCAGTTATATTTAACCATTCCTAATGTAGTTTCCAAAGCCCGCTGCTCATGCCTTCTGGCCACTGTTTTATAATGTTTCTTGTAGTTTGACATGGTTTCACTCATGCTGGTTTTCCCCTTCCTGTATGCTCTGGAAGCTTCGCAAGGCCATGAATAGTGACTGATTCATCTTTAAGGCCCCAGTTCTGTGTAGAGTAAGATCTTTAAAAATGCTGGCTGTATGGAAGAATTGGATAGATAGATATAAGAACGGAGGGAGAGAGTGGATGAGTATCAAGGCCAAAGGGGACAGTTTCCACTACTATGGCTATATAATAAACAACCCCAGAACTTATTGGCATAAACCAATTATTTTATTAGGCCTGCAAGAATCTAGAAGGAGAATATGGATCAGGAATCTTGGAAGGGTTTGACTGGACAGTTCTTATTTGGGGTCTGTCATGTGGTTACAGGCAAATGTCAGCTGGAGTTACGGTCATCTGAAGGCTAAACTGGGCTGGACATCCAAGATGGCCATTCACATGGTTAACAGTTGGCTATTGGAAGGCAGCTCAGCTGAGACTCAACTGTAACACTTACATGTTTCTCATGGATGTGGCTTAGGCTTCATCACAGTAAGGCCTCCACAGTATAGTCAAACTTCTTACATAGAGACTTAGGGCTCCAGCACGAGTGTCCCAGCAAACAAGAGAGAAGCTGCATTGCCTTTCTGGACTCAGCCTCAGAAGTTACACAGCATCATTCCCGCCATCCTCTGTTGGTTGGAGCAGTCAGAAGCCCGCCAATTTCAAGGCATGGTGACATAGACCCCACATCTCAATAAAGGATATCAAAAGTTTTGGAGCCACTTGTTAAAACTACCTCTAGTACACTCCCTTTTATTATGGTAGAGGGAATTAAGGTTCAAAGAATACATGGTTTATTCACAGTCAAATCAATGAGTGACAGAGCTAAGGCTAGAACCAAAGTCCTTTCACTCAAGCCAGTTCAGCCTCCATCTACTTCATTACTTTGGGGACACCTCCATTAATTAAGATGTTCTCACTTTAAAGAAACTGAAACCAACTTTGACAAAATTAAGAACAACAAAAGGTAAAGTGAAATTTAATGGAAACTTACTTAACATATTTTATAAAATCAAATGAATTATTAGCTGACCAGATGAGGTAGACCTAGAGCAGTTCCAGGGCTTCCAGGAGAAGGTGTTCACCAAGTTTCTCTCTAAAGAACTATGATCAGCAGGGCCTTAGTGCCAGCACCTCTCTGGTGCTGTCTTTCTCTGTTCTAAGGCCCATATTTCCAAGACAGAGAGCCTCACCCACACCAGTGGGGTTGGGTTTCTACCTCCCCATCAGCCATGGCTTGGGGACAAGATTGCAGAATACAGACATGACCATGGAAGGTCTCCCCTCGTTCCAGGACACGTCCAGGAAAGAGTTGTTCACCATGATCCTGAAGCTACTGTGAGCTTGACTGAGCATCATCTCAGCAGAGGGAAACCTCTGAGATATGTGACACAGAGGATTTGAAAAATGCATTTTCATCCCCATGGAGTAGTTGAGATACAGTCTTGACAGACACTATGTGAAAAACTAGTGACCACGAGGCCATAATTGTTGAACTATAAGTGGTAAAGGATCACTCAATGTGTCTCTAACTCCCTATATTCCATTACTTCTTGCAGTCAAGCCAAGTGTATGAGATTCGAGATTTCCACAGCTCAAAGCAAGGCAAGAATCAGAAAAACAGATACAGATTCAATCAAACTGGTATGAGATTTTGCAAAATATATAATAGCTTACTCTCATAAATCAGCATTTCTCAAGCAGTGTTATGCCATGTTAACATGTTGAAGTGAGTTTTGATGTGAGCTATGAGGAAATTTATTTTTACTAATAGTTTAAGTAGCTATGTTTAAGGATAATTTCTTAAATAAAAAGAATATCTGTGAAGATGTATGTGTATCCATTATGTGGGATATATATCAGGATCACACATATGCATACACTTTTTCTAGACAGAGAGAAAAGAGTGGTGTTAGAGCCCCCATATAACCCTGGACAAGCCCAGAGGAGTGTGTATCATTGTCTTGGTAGAGAAAATTTAAAAACAGCTGCTAGAAGTGATGTCATTGCTGATTGGCCAAGAACAGGGAAGTTTAAAAGTGTACTGAGTTCCTGGTGTTTGTCAGATTTTGTCTAGCATTAAGAAAAATTATCCAAACCTGGGAACTAAAGTAGGAGAATGACTGAATATCTTTTCAATGTCATTTTAACTAGGCTCATCCAAGAATTACTTGATGGTACAGGAGAATGCACTTGCGTTTGGCTTTGTTATTTCCTATTTGATTAGGGCCCAGAGACTGTGAAGTTAGAGTTTAATTTGTATATTTGTGTTCAGTAGAAAAAGTGACCCCACAGGTTATAGTTTACAGTCCCAAAAGAAATTTACCAGTTTTGTCTCTATTAATAAATCAATTTTGGCATTCTTTTGACTGACAGATAGATGATAGGTAGATGATAGATGATTAGATAGATAGATAGATAGATAGATAGATAGATAGATAGATAGATAGATAGATAGATAATAGAGATAGATAGATGATAGATAGATAGAGATAGATAGATAGATAGATAATAGAGATAGATAGATGATAGATAGATAGATAGATAGATAGATAGATAGATAGATAGATAGATAGATAGATAGAAAGAAAGATATAGACATCTGTCCTTTGAACCAGTCTCACCATCTTGCTGGTTCCCTCATTAATTCATGAAATGAATAAAATGTCTTATATGTATTCATTCTATATTTGTATGAGAGTCATGCTTTTAACATTTGAAGATTATACTTCAACACTAGAAATGAGTCTGCAGTTTCTCCAATCTCTTCAAATGCAGGGCAGCAGGTGAGTTGGGTTCTAAAATCCCTTCCAGTGCCAATATTGTATGATTTCTTCAATAAAAGTATGACATTAAATATTCAATGCAAATGGTTATTTGGCAGGGAAAATTTCAGAAATGTTTAGGGATGATTATATTTAAAAAAATGAATTCCAGCTAAACGAAGAATCTTGAAATTATTAACATGTAACCTGAGTACCAAGCAATTAAGAGTTAGAGTCTGGCAGAGTCTGGCAAAAGTGGCCAACCTTGTCTGGAGGTGGTTGTTAATATTCATGATGCCTGATTTGTGGAATAGAGTCAGATCACTTAATGAATATAAAAGGCAGAAAATGATTCCTAATTCCTCTTATTCTTCCAGATGAGAGCATGAAGCATTAATGGTAAAGAGCAATCTGACGAGGTCACCTGGTTCCTTGCTCCCCAAGTGTAGTCCAGTGGCAAAGACATCACCAGGGAGCATTTTAGAAGTGCATAACTTCAGGCCAAACCTAGACCTTGTGAAACAAAATCTACATTTTAACAAGATCCCCTGGTGACTGATATGCACAGATAGTTCAAGAAGCACTGATCTGGCTGCAGGCTCTCAGGATGGTTCTCAACCCTGGTTGCGCATTAGAAATTTTAGAGCTTACAGAGATCAGGTATTATTAGTATCCCTCATAGCAGGGGAGCTGAAGGAAACTGGACTCTGGGTGATAATCACACAATAGAATATATAGATGTCAAATTATAATGTACACCTGAAAATTATATAATTGTATTAACCAATGTTACCCCAATAAA
>NW_006443145.1:821321-828025 GCF_000325575.1 Pteropus alecto
ATTTATGCCTTACTGATAAAGTGTACAGCTGAAACTTATTTGATTTTGTTAACCAATGTCACCATAAAAAATATTAAATAAATATAAAAAATAAAAATAAAAACAGAGTAAACTAATGAGTGTATGGGGAGTATATTAGTTAGGATAACAATAGCTGCTATGATAAACAGACCCAAAACGTATAGTGGTTCAAAACAATAGAAACTTATTTGTCCCTCACAAAAGTCCAAAGTAGGTATTCTAGCCAGAGACTCAGGAGCTGGGACTCAGGCTCACTACAGTCTTGAAGCACTACCATCTTAAACTCATGGCTTCCAAGATTGTCATGTTTATCTGCATCAAGCCGATGGGTTGGGAAAAGACTTAGTGGATCCCACATGGAAGGTTTTTATAGGTCAGACCTGAAAAACGTACACATCACTCTTGACCACATTCTATTAGCTAAAACTCAGTGCCTTGGCCACATCAAACCATAAGGGAGGCTGGGAAATGTAGATTAGATGTGTGCCCAGAAGAGGAAATGGGTTTGGTAAATAATTTTGCCACTGTGGGTCAAAGGCATCATTTTAAAATGGGATAGAACAGAACAGAATAGTTCAAAGTGCATTTGACTTAGCATATAGGAAGGGTTAGTATAGTTTTGAAAAAGCCTTGTTTCAGTCACTTATATATTTGTACACATGCATGTATGTACTGGGTTGAAATATAAAATGTATCTCTTTCACTGGATCAAAGTTAAAGCCATTCTACCAAAGAAAGATCCCTGGAGACAATATTAGAAGACACAGCAAAAGCAGAAAGTGAGGGCTTAGATCCTGAAGGAGGTTTTAAAATCATTGAGAAACTGGGCAATTCTGAATATGCTTAAATATTCTTAAGTGATAGCAACATCAAAAAACCAGACATAGCTGTGTGGACTGGGATGATCCTGAGAAACACTGGCACATGAGTCAGTTTAGACTTAGGTGCTCATCCACCTCTCTGACAGCAGCTCATTCCCAGTCTCTAGGTACCTCACCTCTACCCACGCACACTAAATATGAGGAGATAATTCAGTAGTTCCTAGCAGAACATATATGGGAAAAAAATCACGAATCAAAAAATAAATACATAAATAAATAAATAAATAAATAAATAAATAAATAATTTTTTTTAGCTATCTTATAATTATTAGCTATCATAACATGCTGTGACCCTATTTTGGGAGCACTTCTGGCTCACCTACCTAGCAGTTGGGATGCTTGCAGCAGAGCTCTTTTCATCACTTGGAGACTTGCATAAGGACTACTTCCTCTTCTCTATTCTCCCTTAGACAAAGAGATGTATATGCAGGTGGAGATTTTTTTAAAAGAAATAAATAAATAAATAAATAAATAAATAAATAAATAAATAAATAAATAAAAAGAATGAGTCTGTTAAAGTTAGATAAAGGGCTGTTTTCCTCACACTTTAGGGCAGACTCTGGTCTGTAAAACCTCAAATCATGTCACATAAAGAGCCACTCTCTCAGAGCTCCGTGGGGCTACATATGAGCGTGAATGTGAACATACATGCTGTGTGTGTACATGTGTATGTTTGAGCATATGCTTTACTGTGTGTGAAACACAGGAGAGGTAGAATGATAAAAAGATCCAGAAGTATAGAGAATTCTGAGCATACATGGAATGAATGGAGTCATGTCAATCTATTTTGAAAGGACTTAATGTAGACAACTATTTCAGTGGGCTTTCTAGAAAGAGGCAGGGCACAGTTTAGAAGAACATTTACTCACAAAATGGACGGAATTTGAGTGTAGGGATCCTGTGGTGAGTCACAGAACATGCTTCAGAATTGAAGTCAGTAGACCTGTATTTGAGTCCCAAAGGGATAACTTATTCTTCCCATTATACAGATTAGGAAACTGAGAGTCACGGGGCTTACTCCCTAGGTCTTTCAGCTCATAGGTGGAACTAGCACTCAAAAGAGTATGCTCAGTAATAGGAAAGGATAAGAATCAACCAAGCAGGATTATTTAGCTAAGGGGCAGAACATGCTGGAATAGCCAGAAGTATAGACCATGACTGAGGGAACCCTGAGAGAAAGAGAGTAACTAGGGTTCTTGAGCATGGGGACAGAGATAGCCATCTTTACTAGGGTACACTGGGTGACTGCTTCACCATGGGAAAAGGATGAGGCAACAGCAAAGTGCAAAAGTGGTGGACATCTTGTGAAATGCCACCAGCTAGATGAGTTCTATCTCTCCCCTGCTATACCACCCTCCAGATAGAAAAGAAAGAGCTTAATCATCTGTAAAACTGGAACCAAACTTAATTTTTCCCATGTAGATCTATAAACCCAGCTTCTCCCTGTCCTTTTGCTTCTCCCACTGCCCACTAGAAGAGGGCTAGAGACCGTCACTTCTTAGAAACACTGAAAATATATATTACATCATTTCTCTTCCACAGCCTTCAACCCCCCACAACAAGCCAAGTAATTTGAGCTCCTCTGCAAAGCCTACCATAGCCTTTCTTTGATGTCTGTGTTTTCCCTATTTATTGTACCTGGGAGACTGATAGACAAGTGTTTTATGATACATTATATATTAAGCTTGGCTAGACGCTCCATTTCCATTAAAGATGACTAAAGCACTAAGTTATAGCTGCTTGTACCTCCACACTATTTGTCCTCTGAATCTATTCTCTAAGCTATATTTCTGTGTTTCAGTATGACATTTGCTCACAAAATGGACATAACTTGGCCATTAAAACTGAAGACTCTGCTTCTGCAATATTTTTTAGAACAAAGTGCTGGAGCCCTCTTCTTGAATTTCTCCAGTTCTTGGTTCTGACAATTGCCTAAAATAGATGAGTGCTTCCCAAAGCTGCAAAATCACATTGCTCTTTAAAACACCAGCTAAAACTGAAAAAGATAAAATAAAAACAGATCTACTTTTTCAAAATAGGGTTATGCAGGTTGCTGCCCCCTTCAGACATTTGTTCTGTAATCAGCATGCAGTTCCTACATAGTAATTGGTTAAGTGCTCACTCTCATTCATAAGACACACACTTATGAGGATTACTGCTTTTCAACGTTGCTTTTAAATTTAGAACGATGCCTTTAGACCAATTTAGACATTGTGCTATTGCATAGGTAATTAGTAAAATAAGCAAAATATAGTACATAAAAGTAGAAACAACATCTGAAAAAAAAACCTTCATTAACATTATAATCTATTAATTAAGACTGATATAAAAATAATAACAAAATATCCCATACAAAAGTCATTGATTAATTGAAAATACATGCTAAAGATGTAGTAGTCTGGTACCTCAAAAAGCTTTGTGTGGGAAGGGGTTTCTTATGGCACACACACAGACACGCAGAGACCCAACAACACTACAAGAGCCATTATCCCTCCAACTATGAAGGATGTCCAACCTCATGAGTATGTTGACAGCCAGGTGCAGATAGACCACTGAGTCTGACCATGGACAAACAGACAGAGAACAATTTATATGTATATATAAAGAGGAAGAGAAACATATCCCTTAGTAATTTTTTTTAACTTGAGAGTTTCTTCCACAGGTGATTTTCCATCCTCTCATTTTCCACAATTAACATCCTATGAAGGAAAACATCCCTTCTCTTTCTCGATACTCCACCTTGAAGACTATTTCTCAAATGTGTGGATGAAGGCACCATCCATACCAGCCTTCATATCCACTGTCACATGGAGTGGCAAACTTCTGGGGCTTTGGTTGCTCATCCTCTCTCTCAAAACAGGATGCTCATTCCCTCTGTAAGTCTCCTTTTGAAAGCTGATGAGATATTAAGGAGACATATCAATGGAATTTGCTTTATACTTGCCCCACCCAAGATATGCAGAAACAATAGGCATATCTCATTTTATTGTACTTCACTTTATTGTACTTCACAGATATTGCATAATTTTTTATAAATTTAAGTTTTGTGTCAACCCTGCCTTGAGCAAGTCCGTTGATACCATTTTCCAACAGCATTTGCTCACTTAGTATCTCTGTGTTACATTTTGGTGATTATCACAATATTTCAAACTTTCTCATTATTATTATAATTGTTACGGTGATCCATGATTAGTGTTTTTTATGTTACTATTATAATCATTTTGGGACAACATGAATCATACCCATATAAGACAGAGAACTTAATCAATAAACATTGTGTGTGTTCTGACTCCTATACCGACCGGGCATTCCCCCATCTCTCTTCCTCTCCTTGGGCCTCTCTATTCCCTGAAATGCAACAATAATGGAATAAGGCCAATTAATAATCCTATAATGGCCTCTAACTGTTCAAGTCTCTCACTTTGAATCAAAAGCTAGAAATGATTAAACTGAGTGAGGAAGTCATGTCAAAAGCCGAGACAGGCCAAATGCTAGGTCTCTTGCATCAAACGGCTAGCCAAGTTGTGGAGGAAGTAACTGTAGATGTGGTAAAAATAGCAAGAAAACTAGAATTAGAATTGGAACCTGAAGATGTGAGTAAATTGCTGCAATCTCATAAAACTTTAACAAATGAAGAGTTACTTCTGATAGATGAGAAAAGAAAGTGGTTTCTTGAGATGGAACCTATTCCTGGTGAAGATGCTATGAAGATTGTTGAAATGGCAACAAAGGATTTAGAATATTACATAAACTTAGTTGATAAAATAGTGGTGGAATTTGAGAGTATTGACTCCAATTTTGAAAGAAGTGTTGGTAAAATGTTATCAAGCAGCGTTTCATGCTATAGAGAAATCACTCATGAAAAGAAGAGTCAATCAATGCAGCAAACTTCATTCTTGTCTTATTTTAAGAAATCGCCACAGCCACCCCAACTTTTAGCAACCACCATCCTGATCAGTCAGCAGCCATCAACATCAAGGCAGGACTGTCCACCAACAAAAAGATTACAACTCCCTGAAATTTAGATAATGGTTGGCAAAAAAGTATTTTTTAACTAAGATGTGTACAATTTTTTAGACATAATGCTATTGTACATGTAATATACTACAGTACTATATAAACATAACTTTTATATGCACTGGGAAACCAAAATATTTGTGTGACTCACTTTACTGTGATATTTGCTTTATTACAGTGGTATGGAACCAAACTCATAATATCTCCTAGGTATGCCTGTACTCTGGATATGAATCTGCTACATACTGAGAAGTCTTCCACTTTGGGTGTTGTCTGTGACAAACACAACTAAAAAAGGCTATTGCTGGGATAGGACTTCCAGAATAGCTGAGCAAGGAGCTTGGTAAATCCTTTTCCCAAAAAGCAATGATAAAACTGGACAAAATTGTCGGGAGCTGAAAATTAACCAAAAGCAAAAAAAAAAAAAACTGATTAGCAGTTATTCAAGAAAAACTTTTGAATCTTAGTGAGAACAGGGAAAGTTTACTCTGTTTTTGCCTAAGGCTATTGATGCCCTAGACCCCAGCTTCAAGATACAGGTAGTTCTACCAGTGCAAGGTAGGGCATGAGCATGAGAGGGGCTGACATGATTTGAAGCAAGCATGGGAAAACCCATGCCCGAGGGAATGACAACACAATGAGAATCTTGGTGGCAAATAATCAAAGACAATCAAAATTGAAGCTAGTCTGAGGTTACCATACTAGTTAGGCATAACAGAAGACAGGCTAGAAATGTACAAGTGAGATTCGGGGATCAAGACAGCCAAAGTCAGCCTTCATAAGCTTAGGGATCAGAAAAGCTATATGTGTACACGGGGCTGTGCTTACACTCAGATGAGACTGGAGAAAACTTTAGTGAGCTACTTGGCCCTGGATAAATGTGAAACTTTGCAAGCACAGAAAGTAAAAGCTGTGAAGGACTTGTCAACTGCCTAAACTTTGAATGTCATTTCCCAAACACACAAATCCATTGGCAAAGGATAAGCCTACTGGTTCAAAACATTTAAACACAACCTTTGATGTATCTTTGGTTAATCACTAAGCTATGCTGACCAAAGAGTGACCCCAGAAAGCCGGTCTTAATAATAATACCAATAATTATTTTTAATGAGTGTGTGGGGTGGTTATTTATCAAAAAATAAATAAAAAACATTAATTCAAAAAGACATATGCACCCCCATGTTCATTGTAGCATTATTCGCAATAGCCAAGATATGGAAAAAACCTAAGTGTTAATTGATTGATGAGTAGATAAAGACGTTATATATGTAATGAAATATTTGGCCATAAAAAAGAATGAGATATCACCATTTGTGACAATATGGATGGAATTTGAGGGCATTATGTTAAGAGAAATCTGTATGACAGAGAGACAAATATCGTATAATCACACTTATATGTGAAACCCTCTCAAAAAAACTGAGCTTATATATACAGAGAAAGGATTGGTGGTTGACGGAGGCAGTGGGTGGCGGGTGGGAAAAGTGGGTGAAGGGGGGGTCAAAGGTACAGACTTCAAATTATAAAATAAATGTCATGGGGATATAATGTACAGCATGGTGACTTTAGTTACTAATACTGTATTGCATATTTGAAAGTTGCTAAGAGAGTAAATCTCAGAAGCTCTTATCACAAGAAAAAAGGTTTTTTTGTGACTATATGTTTTGATGGATATTAACTAGACCAATTGTGGTGATCATTCTGCAATATGTACAAATATCAAATCATTAAGTGGTACACCTGTAACTAATATAATTTTATATTTTAATTATACCTCAATAAAAA
>NW_006443145.1:828078-834516 GCF_000325575.1 Pteropus alecto
GGAAAGAGAAATATACAGTTAGTCCAGGCAAGTCACTAAATAAACAAGAAACAAAAATAGCAACAACAAATGCAGGGGAGAGAAAAATCAAAATCCAGAGGTTCTATAATATATTATCGAAATGTTCAGTTTTTCCAAAAAGTTATGAGACATAAAAAAAAAACAAAAAACAAAAAACAGGACAGTGAGACCCATGCACAAGAAAAAAAATGCAGGCAAGAGAAACTGTCTCTGAAAAGCACCAGGTGATGGATTTGCCAGACAAATACTTCAAAGCAGGTATTATAAATATGTTCAGAGAACTAAAAGAAATTATGTTTAAAGAACTAAAAAAATATATGATAATAACGACATCAAATAAAGACTATCAGTAAAGAAGAATAATTTTTAAAACACCATTTTGAAATTCAGGAGTTAAAAAGTACAATAAATGAAATGAAAATTTCACTACAGTGGCTCAACAACAGATTTAAGCTGGCAAAAAAAAAATAATCAGTAAACTTGAAGATAAAACAATAGAAATTGTCTAATCCAAAGAACAGAAAGAAAACATAATAAAGAAATATTAGCAGAACCTGAGAAATCTATGACACCATTAAGCGTACCAACATATGAATACTTGGAGTCTGAGAAGAAGAGAAAGAGAAAGGGGCAGAAAAAATAGTCGAAGAGATAATAGCCAAAAACTTCCCCAAATTGATCAGAAAACATTAATTTACACATCCAAGAAGTTCAGTAGACTCAAAGTAGAAAAAAAAAAACACAAAGAAATCTACACTGAGATACATCACAGTCAAAGTGTTGAAAGGCAAAAAAGAGAAAAAAAATCTTGAAAGTAGCAAGAGAAAAACAATTCACATACAATGGGGAGGGGTACTTGATAGTTTAACAGCTGATTCTTCATCAGAAATGGTGGAGATACAGAAAGCAGTGTGATGACATATTAAGAGTAATGGGGAAAAAAACACTCAATCAAAAATCCCTCATATGGTAGAACTAAATTTCAAAAATGAAGGCAAAATAAAGATATTCCCAGATAAATATGATCTGCTTTACAAAGAACATTAAAACAAGTTCTTCAGGCTGAAAGGAAATGGCACTGGACAGTAATTCAAATCCACACAAAGAAATAAAGAGCATGAGTAAAGGTAATTACGTGTTTAAATAAAAGAGATAGTTCTTCCCTCTTCTCTTAATTTATTTAATGGGCAGTTGCATAAAAGAATAATTATAAAACTATACTTTGGGGACTTAACATATGAAGAATTAATATATATGACAATAATATCACAAAGGAGAGGGGGAAGGAATAGAGCTATATTGGAGCAAAGTTTCTACAGTTTATTGGAATTAAGTCAGCATTATCTGAAAGACAGTTTTTAGTTAAGATCTATACCATGATTTCTTCAGAAGAACCACTAAGAAAATCATTCCAAAAAGTAAAATTAAAAACAAAAAACAAAGGAATTGAAATGGTACACCAGAAAAAAATTTATTTATTATAAAAAGGTAGTAAAGGAGGAATAGAGGAATAAAAAGACATGATGCATAAAAAATAATAATAAAATAAAAAATATATAATTTAGAGATATAATACAAATACTTTTAAAACCTATACTAAAAATAAATGACTGTGCACACTTTGGCAACAAATACACAAAATGGCAATGAGACAGAGAATATTAGCATGGCTCACATGCAAAGATGACATGGAAATTCATAGTGCTGCATTTTTTTTTCAGCAAAAATATCCAATCCCAAAGGATTACATAATTCATGGTTCCATTTATCTACATTTTGAAATAAGAAAATTTTAGAAATAGAGGTCAGATTAGTAGTTACCAAGAGTCATGGAGGGGCAAAGGTGGTGGTGACAGAGGACTAAGGGTGGTTACAAAAGGGCAACATGAGGGATCCTTGTGGTGTTTAAAACGCTTGGATTCTTGACTGTGGTGGTGAATAAGCTAACCTAGACAGGTGATAAAATTGCATAGGGTTTAATAAAGCCACCTCCTCCACTTTCACACACACACACACACACACACACGGGAATACAAATAGAACTAGGGGAATCTGAATAAGAGCTGTGAATCATATCAATGTCAATATTCAGCTTGTAATATTATACTGTAGTTTTGCAATGTGTACCAGGAACCACACTGTATTATTTCTTAGACCTACATGTGAATATACAATTATCTCAATCAAAATTTCAATTAAAAATAAGAGGATTAAATTCTCAAATCAAAAGGTATACATTGTCAGACTGGATATAACACAGGTTCCAACTATATACTGTATACAAGAGACACATTTAGATTCAAAGATACAAATAGTTTTAAAGTAAAGTATGAGAAAATATACCATGCAAATAACAACTATAAGAGAGATTAAAGTCACTATACTAGTAACAGACAAAATAGACATTAAGACAAAAAAAAATTACTACAAATGAAGAAGGACATTTTATAATTATAAAAGTATCATTCCAGTTATAAGATAAATAAGTCTCGGAGACGTAATGCACAGCACGGTGACTATTTAAAAAAATAAATTTTAAAAATGATAATAAGTGTCAATTAATAAGGAAGATAAATAATTATAAATATATACATGCCTAACGACAGAATTCCAAACTACATGAAGCAGAAACTGACAGTACTGAGGGGACACACAGATAATTCAACAATAAATAACACTTGTATAGCCCATTCTCAATAATGGATAGAATAGACATAAAACAGAAAAGATATAGAAGACTTGGACAGCACTATCAACCAACTTGACCTAAATGACATCAATACAACACCTTATCCAACAACAGCAGAATATACATTCTTTTCAAGTATATATGGAAAATTCTTGATAATAGAACATATGCTAGATCATAAAACAAGATTCAATAAACTTAAAAGAATGAAAATCATACAAACTATGTCCTTCAATCACAATGAAATTAAATTATAAATCAACGAAAAGAAATTTGAGAAATCAATAAAATTTTAAGTTAAACAATACACTTCTAAATAATCAACATGCCATAGAAGAAATTGCAAGCGAAATTAGAAAATGTTTGGAACCGAATTGAAACAAAAGCAATATATCATGGAGGCAAAAAAAAAATTGCATAGATGATAGAGGCTTTGTTCATCCCTCTTGCAACCAAATCAAAGTTCTGACAGAAACATAGAGCAAATGGCCAGGAAAGTCACCTGGGATCTAGACAAACAGAAGCACTACAACTAGGGAGAGAAATAATTAATCAGCCTGCATGGTAGAAGATAGGAGGGGACAAGACGCAGCCTACCTAGTCCCAAGTGGCTGAGAGGGACAGAGGCTGCAGCAGCGGCAGCTGGCAGCTGCAGATGCTTCTTAAAGTGGCCGAGTCTGCAAGAGGACTTTCGTGGTGATAGACCTGCTCGCTCTGAGCACCAGCACCTGGACAGCTAATTGGGGGCAATAAGTACTTACAGGGGGCACTTAGATGTTGGAATGCAGGCCTGAGGGGAAGCTCACTCCCAGAGAGAAGTGCCTGGTGGTATCCATTGTTCCTCTGTTGAGTCTTCCCTGTCCCCAGTGTGTGGACACAGCACCACCATAGCTGAGATATCATCAAACTGGATAACAGAGGTTGCTCTGCCCAGAGGATTCCTTGAAACTCCACTGTCCATAACTCATGGCCCCTCCTAAGCCACATCCAATTCTATCCTCCGCAAGTCTGGTGCTCCTTGCTGACCAGCTCCAAAACCCACACTGGTGGCAGCTGGCCTCAGTTTCTGGTGTGGTTTCTTGAGGCAACTGTAAGCACAGCATCTATGGATTGCTTGCTGAATCTCAACAGGTGGCCCTGGAGGGGCACAGGCTAAAGCTAAACGTGGTCTGCAGCTGAAACTCTCTCAGGACTGTGCCACTGGACACCTACTACACAAAACCACACTAATGAGACTGTGAAACTTAGGAGCTTTGTTTAGTACATTGGAAAAGACACAGAAAGGTAGCCAGAATGTGAAGACAAAGAAGCAGAAACCATATGAGAGAACAGAACAAAGATAGATATAATGGAATCAAGTAATCTAACAGATGCAGAGTTCAAAACACTGGTTATAAAGATGCTCAATGAACTTAGGAGAAATATAGATGAATTCAATGAGAACTTTAACAAAAAGATTTAAAAAAACATAAAAATGGAAGTGGGAATTATAAAACGGAATCAGTCAGAAATGAAGAACACCTTATCTGAGATCAAGAGTATATTAGATGAAATCAACAGAGTGGATAAAGAAGAGGATCGAACCACTGATATAAAGGATGGGGAAGCCAAGGACACTCAATCAGAAGGGCAAGAAAAAAGAAGCCAAGACTATAATAATAATTTAAGAAGCCTATGGAAGGCTATTAAATGTAAAAATATCCATGTCTTAGGGGTACCTGAAGGAAAACAAGACACTGAAAAGCTATTTGAAGAAACAATGATAGAAAACTTCCTTCAGCTGGTAAAGGAAATAGACATACAACCCCAGGAAGCTCCGAGAGTCCCAAGAAATAGGAACACAAAGAGGCCCACGCCAAGACACATCATAATTAAAATGCTAAAGGTTAAAGACAAGAGAGAATCTTAAAAGCAGCAAGAGAAAAGCAGTTAGTTACCTACAAGGGAGGACCCATAAGACTGGCAGCTGATTTCTCAAAAGAAACTTTGCAGGACAGAAGGAATTGGTAGAAAATGTTCAAAATGATGAAAACCCAGGATCTACCACCGAGAATACTTTATCCAGAAAAGCTCTCATTCAGAGTCGAAGGACAGATTAAGAGATCCCAGACAAAAGTAATTAAAAGAATTTATCAACATCAAGCCAGTATACAGGAAATATTGGAGGAATATCTTTAAGAAAAAACAAAATATGTATCAAAATCATGAATAAAAAATGGAAATAACTACATATCTATCAACGACTGCATTGAATGGAAAAGAATTAAGTGCTCCAACCAAAAGACAGGGTGGCTGAATAGATAAGAAAACAAGATCCCTACACATGCTGCCTACAAGAGACTCACTTCAGATTAAATGACACACACAGATTAAAAGGAAGGGGATGGAAAAAGATATTGCCTTGATGGATATAGAGGGTATTAAGCTGAATGAAATAAATCGGATAAAGAAAATTTCACACAATTTCACGTATATGTGGAATCTAAAAACAAAATAAACAACAACAAAAGCAGAAATAAACTCATAGATACAGAGAATACTTTGAGTGCTACTAGATAAGAGGGGGATTGGGGGAACAATGAAAAAAGACAAAGGGATTAAGAGGTACAAATGGATAACTGCAGAATAAACATGGAGATGTAGAGTGTAGCATAGGGAAGATGGTTAATAATGTTGTAATAAATATGTAGCAGGGAAGAGGGGTACTAGATTTAGTGGGGTGGTTGCTTTAAGTGTTATGTGGATCACTGATCACTGTACAACTGACACTGGTACATTATTATATGCCAACTATAATTGAAAAAAAACTCATTGACGAATTGAGAAAACATGGCAGAATGAAAGACATCCCCAGATCTCCTTCCTTGAAACAACAATAAGCTGAACATCTAAAATGCAACAAAAAACACCCAAATGGCACACAAACAAATCTGAGCGTGAGATCTGCGCTTAAGAGCTACAACAGGTCAGAACCTGGGTGTTGGGCAGCGAACCAGGAGTAATAAAGAAGCTGCCACTCTGCAGCCACTGGAGCTCCCTGCAGGAGGAGGGGGAGGGGAGAAGGAGTGGTGAGTTCCTGCAGCAAGTTCCCTGAACATTGCTGCCTGGGATAGCTGTGGCTGCAAGGCCCAGTCACCATGACAGAAAGCAGAGAAGCAGGATGGGATTGCAGAGGAACAATAGCTGATTTTTGCTGGCTGAGGTTGCAAAACTGAAGCTGAGCCACAACCCCCAATCCCCAACCCAGAGTGCCCCTCCCCCCATACACTCCGAGACCGATCACTGCGGAGCCCCAGAAAAATCTGAGCAAATGCTGCCAAGACTGTCACTGACACTGACAGAGACTGAAACTGAGGGTAGCAAGAGTGATTAAATATCTACAAGAAAATTTAAAAGATGAAATTAAGACTTTATATAAAGCAGAGATTCAAGAGGCTTAGATGCCACCTACTGGAAACCAAAATAAAAAGAGCACCTTCTTTGCAAAAGGCTAAAGAGAGACCTTTATATAATAAATTTTTTTTCTGGAAAAACAGTAGAATACACTTCCATTAATGTCTAGGCAGAGAAATAGTCCATTAAACACCATGAACAACCAAGGTGACAAGGCATCTCAGAAAAAAAAAGAGAAAAATCTCCAGACAATAAGCTTACAGACATGGAAATATGTGACTTAAATGACAGAGCATTCAGGATGGTACTTCTGAACAACTCAGTGAGTTCTGAAA
>NW_006443145.1:836372-842473 GCF_000325575.1 Pteropus alecto
CAAAAATCCTAAATAAGATACTAGTGAACCAAATATAGCAACATATTAAAAAGATTATACACAACAATCAAATGGGCTTCATCCCAGAGCCACAGGGATGTTTCAACATATGCAAATTGATTAATGTGATACACCACATAAGCAAATTAAAAAATAAGAATCGTATGATCATATAGATAGATGCAGAAAGTCTTTGACAAGATACAGCATTCATTTATGATCAAAATACTTAACAAAATCAGTATAGAAGGAAAGTATCTTAACATAATGAAGGCCATCTATGACAAACCCTAAGCCAACATTATACTTAATGGTGAAAAAATTAAACTTTGCCTCTAAGATCAGGAACAAGACAAGGCTGTCCACTATTGCCACTCTTATTCAATATAACATTAGAGGTCCTAGTGAGTGCAATCAGACAAGAAAAAGATAAAAGGCATCCAAATAGGAAACGAAGAGGTCAAACTGTCACTATTTGCTGCTGACATGACTCTCTATATAGAAAACCCTAAAAACTCCACATGAACACTACTAGAAACAATAAGCAAATACAGTAGTCTCTGGATATAAAATCAATGTTCAAAAATCCATAGCATTCTTATACTCTAATAATAAAGTGTCAAAAAAAGTGGAAAAAATAATTCCTTTTGCAATTGCAACAAAAAGAATAAAATACCTAGGAATAAATTTAACGAAGCATGTGAAGGACCTATATAATGAAAACTACAAGACCTTATTAAAAGAAATCAAAGAAGATACAAAGAAATGGAAAGATACTCTATGTTCTCAGATTGGAAGAATCAACATAGTTCAAATACCTTATTATCTAAAGCATTATATAGATTTAATGCCATCCCCATCAAACTCCCATCAGCATTTTTTAAAGAAATAGAACAAAAAATCATCAGATGCGTATGAAAGCACGAAAGACCCCGAATTGCCAACCTGAGAAAAAAGAACGAGGCTGGAGGCATCACTCTGCCTGACTTCAAATTATACTACAAAGTGACAGTAATCAAAATGGCATGGTATTGGCAGCAAAACAGACACACAGACCAGCGGAACAGAATCGAGAGTCTGCATGTAAACGCATATGTATATGGGCAAATAATTTTCAACAAAAAAGCCAAAAACTTACAGTGAAGAAAGAAAAGCCTCTTCAATAAATGGTGCTGGGAGAACTGGAAAGCCTCCCTCAAAAGAATGAAACTAGACTGTTATCTATCACCACACAACAAAATTAACTCAAAATAGAGTAAGGACCTGAAAGAAGCCCAGAATCAATAAAATGCATAGAAGAAAACATGGGAACGGAACTCAAGACCTTGGACTTAAAGAGGATTTTACAAATTTGATCTCGAAAGCAAGGGAAGTAAAAGCAAAAATAAATAAATGGGACTACATCAAACTAAAAAGCTTCTGCTCATCAAAAGAAATCACTGACATGGAAAAAAGAGACAATTATCTGAATGGGAAAATATATTTGCAAGCAACGTCTCAGATAAGGGCCTAATATCCAAAATTTAAAAAGAACTTGTATGACTCAATAACAACAAAAAAACAAAGGGTCCAATAAAAAAATGGGCAGAAGACTTGAACAGACACTTCTCCCTAGAGGACATACAAATGGCCAACAAACATCTGAAAAGATGCTCAACATCGCTAGCTATTGGGGAAAAGCAAATCAAAACCACAATGAGATACCATCTCACACCTCTTAGAATAGCTATAATCCACAGGACAAGTAATAAATATTGGAGAGGATGTGAAGAAAAAGGAGCTCTCATACACTGCTGGTGGGACTATAAATTGGTACAATCACCAAGGAAAACAATATGAAGTTTCCTCAAAAAACTAAGAATTGATCTACCATACGATTCAGCAATCCCTCTACTGGGTATTTACCCCAAAGACTTGAAAACCCATATCCAAAAGATATTTGCACACTGATGTTCATAGCAGCATTATTCACAAGGTCATGGAAGCAACTGAAGTGTCCTACAACAGATGATTGGCTAAAGAAGCTGTGGTACATATATACAATGGAATATTACTTAGCCATAAGAAGAGATGAAATACTGCTATTTGCGACAACCTGGATGGACTTCATGATAATCATGCTAAGCAAAATAAGCCAGAGAGAAAAAGTTGAAAATCACATGATATCACTTATATGTGGTATATAAAACTAAAAGCAACAAATGAGCAGGACAAACAAACAGAGACTCATAGACATGGACTATGGGCTAGTCGTTAACAGAAGACTATAGACTAGTAGTTACTAGTGGGATGGGGGAAAAGGGGTAGGTAGACAGTGTAAATGGAGTCAAATATAGGGTTTTCAGGGAGGGTAAAGTGGGTAAAGGAGATCAAATATATGGTAACTGAAGGAAACTGGACTTTGGGTGGTGAACACACAATAGAATATATGGATGTCAAATGATAATGCCTTAGAATATATAGATGTCAAATGTACACCTGAAAATTACATAATTGTATTAACCAATGTTACTCCAATAAACTTAACTAAAAAAATAAATTAAGAAAAAACATAGTTATATTGGAGACTAGCAATGTTTAATTAAGAAATAGAGTGAGTTAAGTATAAGGATGGGCAAGTGAACAAAAAAGATACATGATAGTTTATAAAATGAGTCCATTTACACACACACACACACACACACACACACAGAACACACACTGATAAATTTGTAGAAAATTTCTGGAAAATAAATCATCATATACTTTTTGAATTTTTAATGAAAATATATTACTTTTTTATAATTACTTTTATATAATACTTCTTTTAGTTCAAGGGTGTGTCAGGGGAAAAGGATACAGTCAGGTTCAAAAAAAAGAAAAAATCTCATTGAATTCTACAATGTAAATATGAGCAACTTATTGTCTATTATATTTCCATAAAGCTGGGAAAAATGAAAAAACAATATATCAAACTATATGATACAGATAAAGCACTATTTCTAGAGAAATGTGTAACTTTCAATGCCTACATAAAAAAAAGAATGTTGTCAAATTAATAACCTAAGTTTCTAGCTTAATAAATGAAAAAAAAAGATAACTAAACCTAAAGCAAGCAGAAGAAATGTCAAAGATCAAAATGAAAATCAAGGAAGTAGAAAACAAAAAATAGAGAAAATCAATGACACCAAAATTGGTTTCTTGCAATAATCAACAAAACTGACAAAAATTTAGTTAGACTGACCGAGAAAAGGAAAGAAGACACAAATTACTAAATTCAAAAATGGAAAAGAAGATATCATTATTGGACTCACAGAAATTAAAAGTACTAAATTAGAATACTATGAACAGCTGTATCCCAGCAAATTCAACCACCTTGATGAAATGGACAAATTCCTAGAAAGACAAAAATTACCTAAGCTTACCCAAGAAGAAATTAAAAATATGACTACATCTATAACAATTAAAGGAATAGAATTAGTCATAAAAAATCTTCCATAAAATAAAAACCTTGGCTAAGATGGCATCATTGGTGAATTCAATTCAATATTTAAAGAAGCTAATCCAATCCTTTTCAAATAAGTAGGAGAGGAAGAAACAAATTCCAACTCATTTTATGCAGCTAGTATTACCCTGATACCAATGCCAGACAAAGACATGACATGAAAAGAAAACTACAATATCCTTCATGAATATAAATTCAAAAATCCTTAACACGTGTAAGTAAACTAAATCCAGAAATAGGTAATAAAAATTACATGTCATAATCAAATAATTCTTTTTATACTAAGAATGTAAGGATAGTTTAACATGTGAAAGTCAATTAATGGAATATATTATATTAATGAGATGAAGGACAAAAATCACATGATCGTTTCAAATTCAGAAAAAGTATTTGACACTATCCAATATTCATTTATTATAAAAACTCTCAAGAAACTAGGAATATCATCTATGAAAAACCTATAGATAATATTATACTTAATGGTGAAATACATAATGCATGCTTTCTCCCCAAAACTGAGAATAAGTGAAGGATGTTCACTCTCACCAGTTTTATTCAACATTGTAATGGAAGTTCTAGCTGGTACAATCAGGTAAGGGGGAAATAAGATGCATCCAGATTTTAAATGAAGTAAAACTATATCTATTTCCAATTCTCTCTCAGTTTATCCTACATGGAGGTTGTTAATTTCTTCGAGGGGTAGATTAATGGTTTTCATTATTTCTTTAAATATTCTTTCTGCCCCTTTCTCTCCTCTCCTGGGATTCCAATCATGTGAACAAGTCTCTGAGACTGTTAATTTTTCGTTATTCTTTTTCCTTTCTGTTCCTCAGACTGAATAATCTCAAATGACCTATCTTCAGGTTTTTTAATTCTTTTGTTCTTCCTGCTTCAATCTGTTGTTAAAACCCTCTAATATATATTTTTTTTATTTTTTTCCGGCTTTATTGAGATAGACAATTAGTTGCTTATATTTACATTATATAATTCGATGAGTTTTGTTCCAATTATAGTTGGCATACAACAATTTATTAGATTTGGTTGTGCAGCATAGTGATTAGATATATATATATATAACTCACGAAGTGGTCATCCTATTAAATCTAGTAACCCTCTTCCCACTTACATATTTATTAAACATTGCTAACTATTTTCCTTATGCTACACTTTATATCTCCATGTATATTTTGTAACTATCCATTTGTGCTTCTTAAGCACTTTGCCCTTTTTCACCATCCTCAAACCCCACTCCCATCTAGTAGCCCTCAAAATATTCTTTATATATATGAGTTTGTTTCCATTTTTCTTGTTGTTGTTGTTGCTGTTCATTTTGTTCTTTAGATTCCACATGAATGTAAAATCATGTGGCATTTGACTTTATATGACTTACTTCATTCAGCACAATACCCCCTAGGTCCATCAAAGCCATACCTATTTCCATCACCTTCCTTTCAGTTTGTGTGACTCTTTTAATCTTAAGTGAGTTTCTCGTAGGCAGCATTTGTAGGAGTCTTGTTTTCTTATTCACTCAGCCACTCTATCTTTTGGTTGGAGCACTTAATTATTTTCCATTTGAGGTACTTGTTGATAGATACGTAGTTATTACCATTTTTATTTATGTTTTTGATACACGTTTTCTTTTTTCTCTTAAAGAAGTCCTTCCAACATTTTCTGTAATACTGGATTGGTGTTGATGAATTACTTTAGCTTCTTTTTGTCTGGGAAGCTCTTTATCTGTCCTTCAACTCTAAATGATAGCTTTCCTAGATAAAGTATTCCTCGTTGTAGATTCTGGATTTTCGTCTCTTTGAACATTTTCTGCCAATCCCTTCTATCCTACAAAGTTTCTTTTCAGAATCAGCTTCCAGTCTTATGGGTGCTACCTTGTAGGTACTAACGTGCTGCTTTTAAGATTCTCTCTTTGGGAGTGAAGTCAGAAACATGGTGGAGTGAGAGATGTTCCAAGATCATTTCCCTTGAAACAAATATAAGCTGAACATCGAAAACTCAACAAAAAAATGCCTAAACTACACACCAGCATGTCTGAGCGTGGGATCTGCACATAAGCTCTATCACAGGTGAGAACCCCAGGAGTCAAGTGGTAGACTAGGAGAAACAAAGGAGTTGCCTCTCGCAGCCAGAGCTGCCATCAGGAGGAGGAGAAGGGGAGAAAGTGCAGCAGGTTGGCTGAACAACCCTGCCTGGGAGAGCTGTGAGCTCCATGCAGTCAGCGGCAGTGCCCAGGGATCAAGGCAGAAACCAGAGAAGTGGGGACAGCAGAGAAGTGGGGATGGAAGAGAAGTGGAGACTGCAGAGAAAAAACAGTTGGTTATTACCAGCCCCGCTTGCAAAACAGGAGGCTGAGCCACAAACCCCATCCTCCAACCGTGAGAGCCCCAACCATCATATCCTCAAAGACCGAATACCGCGGAGCTCGAGGGGAATCTGAGCAAACGCTACCAAAACTGTCACTAACACTAAGACTGAGGGTAGCAAGCATGATTAAACATCTATAAGAAAATAAAAAGGTATTATTAAGATGTTATATAAAGCAGGGATCCATAAAGATTAGACGCCACCTACTGGAAACCAAAAGAAAAATGCCTTCTTTGCAACA
>NW_006443145.1:842938-853072 GCF_000325575.1 Pteropus alecto
GAAAAATGGGAATTCTTGAAGGGGAGGAAAAGGAGCAGGGATTAGAAAGCATTTTCAGACAAATAGTTGATGAGAATTTCTCAAATTTAAGGAATGAGCTGGAGCTAGAATTCAAGTCAATAGAACACCCAATTATCTCAACCCAAAAAGGCCTTCACCAAGACACACTGTATTAAAATTATCACAAATCAACAACAATGACAGAATTCTAAAGGCAGCCAGAGAAAAGAAGATGGTAACCTATAAAGGAAAACCCATTAGATTATCGTCAACCTTCTCAGCACAAACCTTACAAGCCAGAAAGGAGTGGAATCAAATATTCAAACTATTAAATGAAAGGTACTACCAGCCAAGAATAATGTATCCAGCTAAGCTCTCCTTTAGATATGAAGGAGAAATAAAGACCTTTCCAGACGAACAAATATTGAGGGAATTCTCCACTACGAGGCCTGCATTACAGGCAATACTAAAAGGGATCAGTTCACCTAAAACAAAATGACAAAAAAAAAATACATAATTAGAAATAAGGCAAATAACAGGCTGATAGAAGTAGAGGAGTGCTAACTTTACTAAGAACAGGGCATTATAAACTTAAACAATAAGAAGAGAATTGTTATAATGAGTTAGTAATGAATGTTAAGGATACATAGGGAAAAATTGAGATAACAATGACTGAAAAGTGGAGCATTCAAAGATCCAAATTTGAAAAGGAGAAAGGAGATAAGGCATGTGCAGAAGAAAATGCACGACTGTATATATATAACTATCCTTTACATATTTGTAATGGTAACCACACACCAAAGATTCAGAACTGAAGTATATACCATAAAACAAGAAGAACCAGAGGCAAAAGCGCACATGCAAAAGACTGAAAATTTCCTTAACCTGGTGAAGGAAATAGAGTTACAACCCCAGGAAGCACAGAGAGTCTCAAACAAGATGAACCCAAACAGGCTTACACCAAGACACTTCATAATTAAAATGTCAAAGCTTAAAGACAATGAAAGAATCTCAAAAGCAGCAAGAGAAAAGCAGTCAGTTACCTACAAGGAAGCTTCTACAAAACTGTCAGCTGATTTTTTTTAATAGAAACTATAAACCAGAAGAGATTGGCACAAAATAAGCAAGATTAACCTACTCAGCAAAGCTATCATTTAGAATCGAAGGACAAATATCTTCCCAGACGACAAAAAGCTAAAGAAGTTCATCACCATCAAAATGTATTACAAGAAATGTTAAAGAGACTTCTTTTGATTTTTATTAGTTTCAGATATACAGTACATTGGGTAGACATTTGTACAGTTTAGTGAAATGAACTCCCTGATTACTCTATCACCTATCTGGTTCTGCAAATAGCCATTACAATACTATTGAGTATATTCGCAATGCTGTACTCTACATCCCCATGACTTTTTTTAACTACTAATTTGTACTTCTTCAACCCTTCACTTTTTCTCCCCACCCCACCCCAGTTCCTCTTCCTTCTGGCAATGACCAGATTGTCCTCTGTATCCGTGAGTCTGTTTTTGTTCATTTGTTCCTTTTATTCCTTAGATTCTGCATATAAGTTAAATCATACTATATTTATCTTTCCCTGTCTGACTTATTTCACTCAGCATAATAACCTCTAGGTCTATCCATGTCATTGCAAATGGCAAGATTTCATTTTTTATGGCTGAGTAATATCCTGTTGTATATATGAACCATAATTTCTATATCTAATTGTCTCTTGGTGGGCATTTAGGTTGCTTCCATATCTTGGCTATTGTCAATAAAGTTGATATGAACATAGATCTTTACAAATTAGCATTTTAGTTTTCTTTGGATAAATACCCAGAAGTGCAATTGATGGGTCAAAAGTTAGTTCCATTTTTAGTTTTTCGAGGAACCTCCAGGCTGTTCTCTATAGTAGCTGTACCAATTTGCAATCACACCAACAGTGTATGAGGGTTCCCTTTTCTCCACATACTCACCAACACTTGTTTTTTAATTTATTGATAGCCATTCTGACATGTTTGAGGTGGTAACTTATTGTAGTTCTAATTTGTATTCTTCTGATGATTAGATATGTTGAGCATCTTTTCATATGTCTATTGGCCATATGTATTTTAAAGGGACTTCTTTAAGAAGATGAAGAAAAAAAGATCAAAAATATGAATAGTAAAATAGCAATAACTACATATCTAGCAACAATTGCTTTAAATGTTTAAGTGTTTCTCAAACTTTCTTTTTAACATTAACTTGAAGTAAAAATAATACATTATACATCGTAACCCAGGAAATAGTTATAATTGAAGTTTCATGAAACAATACTTACCCTCACTATGCACAATACGCACTGATATTTTTATTCTGTTTATCTTATTTTACATTTTAATATCTTGATCAATACCACTTAATCCATTCACTGATCACCATTCAGCAATTTTTAAAAACACTACTATATATAAAACCTGTATATGTCACTTTGCAATGAGACTCCAGAGAAACTTTAAAAATCTCTGTAGGCCTGCCTGTCAAAATCAAGTGCCTGCCAGTCTGATCATCCACCCACTCTGCATCCCTTCATCTGACAAGGAAAGGAGAAAGAGAGAGCTATGTGCCCAAGTGAGTCACCCAGCAGATAGCCCCTATTCAAGGGTACATTAAGCCAGAACTTGGTCATGGGGAGAGCAGGAAAAGAGAGAAGCAATTCACTTGAATTCTGAATGAAGTATGCCATTACGGAATTCTTAGCAACATACCTAGAGACCAAGAAATTCTAAGAAAAATCTTATATTTTCCTAGGACTAAAATATAGATCAATATCAAATTCACCTTGCCTTAATACCAGCCTGACTCTTTATAAGCTCTGCGAGTTCCCAAAGTTCTTCCTGTTTGATTTATAATTAAAAGTATGCAGATTTTATTTTAATAGCTTCATCAAGTGAAAAATTTTTAAACAATTTCCTGCCTGCATATTTCTATTTTATCAAAGTGAAGATACCATCCTAGGGTTTTATTGTTTGTTCCCCGCATCATTCTGGCATTTTATCTTGTGTTTGAGGACAGCTTTTTTTTTTTTCCATTAATCTTGGTAATCCTAGGAGACTTCCCAACAATCCATTTTTCTACAAAGTTGCCTCTATTTTCTTAGATTTTCTGCCGATGTAAGCAATTGGAGTGATCAGAAAGGTGAAGAGGGAATTAGGAAAGTCCATACTGACGGAATTAGGAAAGACCACACATGTGTGGTCTCACTTTTTTTCTTGTCCAGGGAGATTATATTTGAAGAGTTATCTCTGTCTACCTAAAACTAGAGGCTGCAGGAGGCACAGAACTGTAAAGATTCTGTTGAGAGTTTGTTAAGAATTATTCCTTTCTCTTTTGTCTTTAACCATTGTGTTCCTAAGAAGACTCCTTTGTAAAGCCCCTGCTTCAAAGTAGACTTTTAAGATGTAGATGACTGTAAGGCAGAAAAAATTTAATGATTCCAAATCAGAACTTCTGACTGCCAGCCAACACTCCCACCCCAAGTACCTGTCTCCATCCCTATCTTTTCATTATCAGAAAAAAGTCACACCCCTTTCTCTTAGTTGCTTCATCCCAAAACCTAGAGGCCATGCTTAATTCTTTTACTTCCATCACCAACCCCCATATACAATTCATTAGCAAGTGCAATCACTCTGCTTCCAAAATAGATCTCAAGTCTATCCACTCTTCCCTATTTCCCTGTTCATAAGGCATTATCTTTTCCCACCTGAACTACTGCAATAGCCCTCGAACTGATATCCTTGTTTCTGGTTTTGCCCCTTCTAATCCATTCTCTACACAGTAGATAGAAGATCTTACAAAATTTTGAAGCAGATTGTGTCTTTCTCCTACTTAAAAACCTATATAGATTTTCATTGCAATTAGAATAATAGCTTTGTTCTACAAGATTCTATAGAGTTTGCCCCTTGGTCACCCTTCCCAATTAATCTCTCCATACTCTCCCCAACTTGTTCACTACATTCAAGCCACACCAACTCTTACCCATCTTCAAATGCACAAGCCTCATTACTACCTAAGGGCATTTATACTTAGTGTTCCCTCTGCCTGGAACACCGTTCTCCCATATCTTCTGTCTCAGTTCGCATGGCAACTATTCAGAGAGGCCTTCCATGACTGCCATAGCTAATGCTGTTTGTCTACCCACTCACTATCACATTATCCTGCTTCATTTTCTTCCCAGCACTTATCACTACTTGAAGTAGTTTTTACTTACTTGTTTATTGTCCTTCTCTTCCATTGTAATGAAAGCTCCGTAGCATCAGGAACCATTGTCTCTCTTAGTCACTATTGTATTGCGGTACCTAGAAAAATGCTTGGCACGTTGGGAGAGGGTACTCAGTTAATAGTGAATGAATTGGCATGCTACACCACTTCTGATTTCCTTTTGTACATTGACTAATGTACAAATAATATGTTATTTATCAAGCATTTTAAGTAAGCTCTTTTCCAACACCCTCCTTTATAACATCAAGAATAGTAAAAATATAAAAATCTAACTCTGATTAATTAATTCTATCCTAGTCTAATTTGGCTCATTTATTATAATTCATTGATTCATAAAACACTTACTGAGTAATTACCAAAAACCAGGCACTGTGCTAACCACAGGTATATCAACCGATAGGAATCTTCAGTCTTTACTTTTGTTAGCAACTGGTGAAAACTGTATACTCAATACAGCCAAATACTAACTGCAATTATATATTGAAAAATGCATCTACTTTATTTTAATATTGGATAATCAATCAGAGGGCTGGTAATAATTTCCTGTTACTTAGAAGGAGCTTTATACTAAATAGGAAGATTGATGTTTTTTTCTCTTTTCAACTAAGAAAAACTAAATAAGAGTTACATGAAATAAATTTGTACTATCCAAATGTAGAATTTAACTATGTAGAGGGAAGAGAATGAAAAGCTGAGTTTTTTCAAAGGTTAAAAAAGTGGAATTTCCTGGGCTTAAATATTTATTTTCTTTGCCAGGTTAGGGTAGATTTCCATCATTATTACTTCAAATAGATTTTAAGTTCTTTGCTCTCTCTCTTCTCCTTCTGATACCTCTATAATGTGAATGTTAGTATGATTTATGTTGTCCCAGAGGCCCCTTAAATTATCCTCATGTTTTTTGAATTCTTTATTCTTTTTGCTGTTTTGATTGGGTGTTTTCTGCTACCTAATCTTCAAAATCGCTGATTAGATGTGATTCATCTAATCTGCTGGTCAATTTCCTTTAATGTATTCTTTATTTCAGTTTTCATATTCTTCATTTCTGACTGGTTCTTTTTTATGTTTCTACCTCCATTTTTATGTTTCTTATCTCTGTTGAAGTTTTTTTCACTGAGATCATTGAGCATCCTTATTACCAGTGTTTTGAACTCTGCATCTTATAGATTGCTCGTGTCCTTCTTCTTTAGTTCTTTTTCTGGTGCTTTGTTCTATTCTTTCATTTGGGATATGTTTCTTTGTCTTCCCATTTTGGCTGTCTCCCTGTGTTTGTTTCTATGTATTAGGTAGAGCTGCTATGTTTCTCAGTCTTAATAGTGTGGCCTTATGTAGTAGATATCCTGTGGAGCACACTGGCACAATCTCCCTGGTCATTTGAGCTGGGTACTCCAGGTGTGTCCCTTGTGTGAGTCATGTGTGCCCTCCTGTTATAGTTGAGCCTTGAGTGTTCTTTGCATGTCAGTGGGAGCAATTGACCCTTAGGCTAATTGGTTATGATGACTGGCTGTGACTACAATGGAGGAGCTGTGGTACAGGGGCTGACCTTACAGAGCAAGATTTACTTTTGTGAGGCTCTTGTGCCTGTCGAATCTGCCCTACGAGTTTGTCATTTGTGGAGGTGGTTAGGTGCTTCTCTGATGTCATCTGAAGATGACTATCAGTGTGTTGATTCTGGGGCCTCTTGGGAGGAGCTCTGTTGCAGGCCAAGGTAAGCCACTGCCTGTGCCCTGCCTGGGGCAACTCGGTATGAGCTACAAACTGATCTACCTGTAGCTGCCACTTGTGTCAGACTTGGAGGTGCCTAAGAGAAGCTAAACTGAAAACTAAGGCCAAGCTATCACTACTGCTGGGCTAGAGGATGCTTAGCAGGAGGTAAGAGGCACACCAAGGACAGATGCTGCTTGTTGGGAGTTTGTGAAGCTTTGAGAGAATTAGAAAAGTCCACAGCATGAGCCAAGACAGGCCATTTGTATGGAAAAGCACAGGAAGAGGCTTGAGGCCTGCATTTGAGAGGGGCAGGGTCTCAGGAAATCACCAGGGTGGGGCAAACAGTGTTAGCCTGGTTGATGGAGATTCAGACTTATCCAGGAAGTGCAGAGTCCCCAACAAGATGAACCAAAAGAGGCCCATACTAAGATATATAATATTTCAAATGCCAAAGGTTAAAGACAAAGAAAGAATCTTAACAGCAGCAAGAGAAAAGCAGCTAGTTACCAACAAGGGAGCTCCCATAAGACTGTCAGATGATTTCTCAACAGAAATTTTGCAGGCCAAAGGGGATTGGCAGAAAATATTCAGTGATGAAGAGCAAGGACCTGCAACCAAGATTACTCTATTCAGGAAAGCCATCATTTAGAATTGTAGAACAAATAAAAAGCTTCATAGACAGGAAAAAGTTAAAGGGGTTCATCACCACCAAGCCAATATTACAGAAAATGTTAGAGGGACTTCTTTAAGAAGATGAAGGAAAAAAACTTTTAAATATGAAAAACAAAATGGCAATAACTACATATCAAGCAACAATTATTTTAAATGTAAATGGATTAAGTGCTCCAATCAAAAGAAAGGGAGGCTAAATGAATAACAATACCTTTACATATGCTGCCTATAAGAGACTCACTTCAGATCAAAAGACACACATAGACTGAAAGTGAAGAGATGAAAAAAGGATGTTTCATGAAAATGGAAACAAACAAAAAGGCTGGGGTAGCAATACTTATACCAGACAAAATAGACTTTAAAACAAATGCTATAACAAGAGACAGAGAGGGACCCACATATTCAGAAAGACATATGCATCTATATGTTCATTGCAGCATTATTTATACTAGCCAAGGTATGGAAGCCACCTAAGTGTCCATCAATAGATGAATGAATAAAGAAGTAGTACATATATACAATGGAACATTACTCAACCATAAAAAAAGAATGAAATCTTGCTATCTGCAACAACTTCTTTGTACCTAGAAGATATTGTGCTAAGTGGAAGAAGTCAAAGAAAATGCCATATGATTTCACTTACATATCTAATTTAAAGAACAAAATAAATAAACAAAACAGAAACAAACTCATAGATACAGAGAACATTTTGATGGTTGCCAGACTGGAGGGTGGTTGGAGGGAAGAGAGAAGGAGGGAGGGATTAAGAGGTACAAATTGGTAGTTACAAAATAGTCATGGAGATATAAATTCTAGCATAAGGAATATAGTCAATAGTATTATAGTAACTATGCATGGCATCAGGTACTAGATTTATTGGAGTGATTACTTTAACATATAATTATATATAAATTATATAAATGTCTAATCACTATGTTGTATGACTGAAAGTTATGTAATATTGTATTTCAGCTGTTATTGAAAATTTTTAAAGTGGAATTTCTTTGAAATCCACAGCATATAACTTACTGCATGAAAATATAAGCAGCCAGTCTTAGAGCCAAAACAGCTCTATTAGGGCATCTGTTTCAATTACAAACAAGTTTTGGTTTAGCCATGAACATTTAGGAAGTTATTAAAATTACACAGAACCATCGAATGTAAGAGCTAGAACAAAACTTGACACTCAAGTTTTCTGTCCACTTTCCTCAATTTATGCATGATGTCACTGCAGCCACGCCATGTCAAGTGACTTGTCCGATGTTTCACAAAAAAGTTAAGTGGCCAAGCTGGAACTCACAATCAGTTTTCCTTGCCCATTGGCTCTAACAGAGAGTTTGTTGTTTATCCAATTGCCCATCCAACTGTCCTTCTTCATCTCCTACTTCTCTGCTTATAAAACCTGATTTGTTTAAGAAACATGCAGAGATTCTGTGATTTCAGAGAGAAACAGCTCCTTCCTTAGTCTCAGGGAATAAATTATTACTTGATTAAATGGTCCTCTCATGCTCTTTAGTCAGTGTTGGTCTAGGATGGGCCAGTGACCTGTTTCTGGCTAATGAGATATAAAGGACAGTCTCCTGATAATGTGTCACTCCCCCTTCCTCCTAAAAATTAGGCAAAAATTCCAAAGGCAAAATAAATTCCCCCCTTCAACGTTGTATCTGCCCTGAACTCAGAAATGACACTTAGAGATGCTGCAGTTCTTTCACAACCATAAGTCAATAGAATAAGCATAGCAGAAATAAAGGACTGAAGTTGCTGAAATAATAGTATTCATCCATTTTCTGACATCTTGACAAGCAAGGAAAAGTAACTCCTTATGTCTTTAAACCACTGTTGTCCATTTTTCTATTGCTTGCAGCAGAACACATTCCTAACTTGTACTATATATCAGAGGCTATCAAACTATGATCTTCAGAGCTGTACAAAGTGTGTTGCTGTCTCTCAAGGGTCAATTGGAGGGATGAAGATAAATGGAGAGAAGAATCTGCAATTAGAGATCCTTATCCCTAACTTGAAGCTGAGCAACTCTTTTCCATCAGATTTATTTATTGAAATTTCACAAAAGCTTTCATTGAAACAAAATATCCAAAGTCTAGAATCATTTTGAGAATTGCTACAGCATGCCATGCAGACCTATGCTTTCAATAAAACAAAACCACAAATAAATGCCCCAGAGAGTTCAATAGGCAAATTAGTTCCCTGGAGATTCCTTTTGTAAAGAGCTAAACCATCCTTCTTTTATATAAAAATATGGATTTCACATGTGTGTTCACTTAGAATAGGGTAAACTTATCATCTCCCTCACTTGGAGCCTTGAAGTTGGCCTCTGAGACTATACTGATCTCCTTGCTCCTTCCATTTCCATCCATTGGTCTGTCCTCTACCTTGCCAAGCAGATAAAATGATAAACGTTACCAGGCTTGGTTGGTGTAAACTCCTCACTTGGGACTAGATAGTGGAGAACAATTATTAGTCTGCCACTGTGGGGAATGGAGTTTCCTGTCCACTGGAGTGCTGGGGACAGGGGCAATGTATGGGACATCTGGACCAGTTACTGACTCTGGTTTCTCCTCTGGGATAAGGATGTATCCCTTGCTACAGCTGTTCATTCATGAACCAGGAAAGTCTGATCAGGGCAAATCTTTTCTTAAACAGTAGTCATTGATTATGATTACTGATATAAGTTTTTACAGACATGAGTGTCATGAGCCTCAGGGAGAGTGTCACTGGCAGCTGCACATTCAGTCTCAATCGGGAATCCAGGAAAAGGGAAAAATCTGAAACAAGCTATATTGCATCTGCTTATGCTATTTAGTCCCCTTGCTTTGAAGCTTGTGTTCTTGGCTTAGCTAATGGGGAAGTTCAAGCATGTGCATGCATATCAGGTACCTTTATTTTTATTTAACTTCTATTTATTTACTTATTTTATTTAAACATTTTATTTTTTCATTTTTCTCCCTCCCCTTCTCCCTCCTCTCTGGTATCCACTACTAGTCCATTATCCATGTCCATGAGTCTGTTTGTTTATCCTATTCATTTGTTGCTTTCAGGTTTATATCCCACGTATAACTGATATCAGGTGATTTTCAACCTTTTCTGTCTGGCTTATTTCACTTAGTATGATTAATTTAAGGTCCATCCATGTTATCGCAAATAGCAGTGTTTCATCTCTTTTTATGGCTGAGTAATATTCCATTGTATGTATTTTTTGTTGTTATTCGGTCACATGAGTTCTTTGTATATTTTTGAATATTAGACCATTATCGGAGGCGTTGCTTGCAAATATATTTTCCCATTCAGATGGTTCTCTCATTACGTTGTTGAAGATTTCTCTTGCTGAGCTAAAGCTTTTTAGTTTGATGTAGTCCCATTCATTTATCTTTGCTTTTACTTCTCTTGTTTTTAAGGTCAAATTCATAAAATCCTCTTTAAGTCCAAGGTCCTTCAGTTTAGTTCCTATGTTTTCTTCTATGCATTGTACTGTTTCAAGTCCTA
>NW_006443145.1:853109-856860 GCF_000325575.1 Pteropus alecto
CTTTGAGGTCAAATTCATAAAATCCTCTTTAAGGCTAAGGTCCTTGAGTTTTCTTTTATTTATGTTTTCTTTTATGCATTTTAGTACTGTTTCAAGTCCTATATTCAGGTCCTTAATCCATTTTGAGTTAATTCTGGTGTGTGGTAATAGACAACAGTTTAGTTTCATTCTTGTGCAGGTGGCTTTCCAGTTTTCCCAGCACCATTTATTAGAGGCTTTCCTTTCTCCACTGTATGTTTTTGGCTTATTTGTCAAAAATTATTTGCCCATATAAATATGGGTTTACTTCTGGACTCTCGATTCTGTCCCACTGGTCTGTGTGTCTGTTTTGCTGCCAATACCATCCCGTTTTGATTACTGTCACTTTGTAGTATAATTTGAAGTCGAGCAGAGTGATGCCTCCAGTCTCGTTCTTTTCCTCAGGATAGCTTTGGCAATTTGGGGTCTTTTGTGCTTCCATACAAATCTGATAATATTTTGTTCAATTTCTTTAAAAAATACCGATGAAATTTTGATGGGAATTGCATTAAATCTGTATAATGCATTAGGTAATAAGGTCCTTTTAACTATGTTGATTCTTCCAATCCAAGAACATGGAATATCTTTCCATTTTGTTGTATCTTCGATTTCTTTTAATAGGGTCGTACAGTTTTCATTATATAGGTCCTTCACATGTTTCATTAGATTTATCCCTAGGTATTTTATTCTTTTTGCTGCAATGGCAAAAGGAATTACTTTTTCCACTTCTTTTTCTAACACTTCATTATTAGAGTATAGGAATGCTATGGATTTTTGAACACTGATTTTGCATCCAGAAACTTTACTGTATTTGCTTATTGTTTCTAGTACAGTTCTTGTGGAGTCTTTAGGGTTTTTTATATAGAGAATCGTGTCTTATACTGAATAACAGTGGCGATAGTGGACAGACTTGCCTTGTTTCTGATCTTAGAGGGAAAGTTTTTAGTTTATCACCATTAAATATAATGTTGGCTGAAGGTTTGTCATATATGGCCTTTATTATGTTAAGGTATTTTCCTTCTATACGAATTTTGTTAAGTGTTTTTGATCATATATGGATGCTGTATCTTGCTGGTGGCTTTTTCTGCATCTATTGATATGATCGTATGATTCCCATTTTTTAATTTGTGTATATGTTGTATCACATTAATTGATTTGTGCATGTTGAACCTCCCCTGTGCCTCTGGGATGAAGCCCACTTGATCATGTGTATAATCTTTTAATGTGTTGCTTGTATCTTATTTCAGATTTTTGCATCTGTGTTCACGAGAGATATTGGTCTGTAGTTTTCTTTTTTGGTGTTATCTTTACCAGATTTTGGTATCAGAGTAATATTGGCCTCAAAATGTGTTGGGAAGTTTTCCTTTTCAATTTTTTGGAAGCGTTTGAGGAGAATAGGTATTAAATTTTTTTTGAATGTTTGGTAGAATTCACTGGTGAAGCCATATGGCCCTGGACTATTACTTTTTGGTAGGTTTTTGATTGTTTCAATTTCCATACCACTGATTAGTCTATTTGGATTATCCAGATCTTCTTGGTTCAGTCTAGGAAGGTTGTATCTTTCTAAGTACTGGTCTATTTCTTCTAGGTTGTTAAATTTGGTGTTATATATGTTTTCATAGTATCCTTATGTGATCCTTTGTATTTCTGCAATGTCAGTCGTAATTTCCTCTTTCATCCCTGATTTTATTTATTTGTGTCCTTTCTCTTTTTTCTTTAGTGAGTCTAACCATGGGTTTGTCAATTTTATTAACCTTCTCAAAGATCCAGCTCTTTGTTGCATTTATTTTTCCCATCATTTTTTGTTTTCAATTTCATTTATTTCTGCTCTAATTTTGATTATTTCTTTCCTTCTATTGACTTTAGGCTTCATTTGTTCTTCATTTTTTAGTTTTTTAAGATGAAGTATTAGATTTATTTGGGCTCATTCTTGGTTTTGGAGTTAGGCCTATAATGATATGAACTTTCCTCTTATGACAGCTTTTGCCATGTCCCAAAAGTTTTGATATGTTGTACTATCATTAATATTTGTTTCTATGTATCTCCTGATCTTTCCTTTTATTTCTTCTCTGACCCAGTTATGCTTCAGTAGTATGTTGTTTAATCTCCATGTATTTGTGGTTCTCTCCGCTTTCTTTTTACAGTTGATATCTAGTTTTAAAGCATTTCGATCAAAGAATATGATTTCAACCTTCTTATATTTGTTGAGACTACTCTGTGTCCCAGTATGTGATCAATCCTTGAGAATGTTCCATGAGAAGAATATATAAGCAGCTGTTTTGGGATGAAATGCTCCATAAATGTCAATTATGTCCAGTTCATCTAATGTATCATTTAAGGATGTGATTTCCTTATTGATTTTCTGTTTGAATGATCTGTCCATATCTGACAGTGGAGTATTTAGGTCTCCTCCTACGATAGTGTTTTGGTCTGCTTCTCCCTTTAGTTCTGTTAGCAATTACTTTGCATATTTCAGGGCTCCCTGATTGGGAGCATAGATAATAATAAGTGTTAAATCTTCTTGGTTCATGATTCCCTTTGCCATGATGATGTGTCCTTCAGTATCTTTCTTTACCTTTTTTATTCTGAAGTCTATTTCATCTGATATTAGTACCACTACTCCTGCTTTCTCTGAATGTCATTTGCTTGAAATATTATTTTCCACCATTTCACATTAAACCTATATTTGTCTTTGGAACTGAGATGTGTCTCCTGGAGGCAGCATTTGGTTGGGTTTTGTTTTTTGATCTATTCTGTGACTCTGTGTCTTTTCATTGGTGAGTTTAACCTATTTACAGTTAGGGGAATTTTGAAATATGAGGTCTTCTTATAGCCATTTTATCTTTTGCTTTCTGGTAGCTTGGTAGTATGTTCTTTAATCTCCATGTATTTGTGGTTCTCTCCACAAGGAAGCAAGGAAACATTGCTTCTTTGTCCTTGTGTTTCTGTTTTCTTTATTTTGGTTGGCTTTTGTGAATTTTCCCTCTGGTTCTTCTTGTTTTATGTTATATACTTCAGTTCTGAATCTTCTATGTGTAGTTACCATTATGAATATGTAAAGGATAGTAATATATATACAGTCATCCATTTTCTTCTGCATGTGCCTTATCTCCATTCCCCTTTTGTGAATTTGGATCTTTGAATCCTCTCTTTCTCAGTCATTGTTATCTCAATTTGTCCCTATGTATGCTGAACATCCATTACTATCTCATTATAACAATTCTCTTCTTATTATTAAAGCTTGTAATGCCCAGTTCTCAGTAAAGATTGCACTCCTCTGCTTCTATTTCCCTGGTAGTCACTTTACTCATTATGTTGGGGTTTTGTTTGTTTGTTTGTTTGTTTGGGGTTTTTTTTTTTTTGGCTTTTTTTTTTTTTTTTTTTAATGAGAAAACTTTCAGAAGGTATCATTTCCTATATTACCAATAGATAAATTGAAGACAGAATTTGGAACTAAATGTGACTTAGACTTGTGCCTTCTCAGGGTTAGAGGGAACCTGAGAGATCTTCTAATCGAAATCTCCTATAAGTGCCCTGTCAACTAGTAATCTAGTCTTTGTGTGGTTGCCACCAGTGACAGGGAGCTCACTAGTTATAGAGGCAACTTGTTGCATTTGCAGGATAGGCTGACAGGAAGCATCAGTGGAAAGTAAGGCACCACATCCAGGAATCCAAGAATGCCTAGTCTAGTCATCCTTCCTACCCCAAAATAGCAAATGGAAGGTAATGTACT
>NW_006443145.1:857467-858559 GCF_000325575.1 Pteropus alecto
TAGTTCTCTGCCTGGGCATTAATGGAAGTATATTCTGCTTTTTTCCCAGAAAGAACATTTATTATATAAAGGTCGCTCTTTAGCCTGTTGCAAAGACGGCACTTTTCTTTAGGTTTTCGGTAAGTGGTGTCTAGGCCCCTTGGATCTCTGCTTTATATAAAGTCTTAATAATGTGGTTTTTTTTTCTTATAGATGTTTAATCACACTTGCTACCCTCAGTCTCAGTTCCTGTCAGTGTTAGCGACAGTTTCGGTAGCAATTGCTCATATTCCCCTGGGGCTCCAAGGTGTTCCATCTCAGAAGTTATGGGAGGAGGGGCCCGCTGGGGTGGGGGATAGGGGTTTGACTCAGCCTCTGTTTTGCAGTCATTACTGGTAAAAATCAACTGTTGTTTCTCTGCTGTCTCCACTTTTCTGCCGTCCTCATTTCTCTGCCTTCTGCCTTGATGACTGAGCACTGCCGTCAGTCTTGTGGAGCTCACAGCACTCCCAGGCAGAGCTCTTCTGAGACTTGCCACACCTTCTCCTTTCCCCCTCCTCCTACAATGAGCTCCAGCTGTGAGAGGCAGTTTCTTTGTTTCTCCCAGTCCACCGCCCAACATTCAGGGTTCTGAACTCTGGTAGCTCTTATGCGCAGATCCCACGCTCAGACGTGCTGGTGTGCAGTTTGGATGTTTTTTGTTGAGTTTTAGATGTTCAGCTTATTGTTGTTTCAAGGGGAGAGATCTGGGAACGTCTCTCACTCCACCATGTTTAATCCAATTTCAGGTACATTTAATGACCATCTCACATCTTCCCAGACCACTTTTTAACCCATTCGTTGCTATGGCAACCAGACGCATGCATCTGTAATTTGACATTTATCTGACTGAGGATTTTTCTCATGCTACAGTATGGAGTTCATCAAGACTTATGCATTTGTAGAGCTAGAAGTAAGAGAAAGCCAACATCCCATGGGGTAGCCCCTGACCAATAGAAAATGGGAGTTGATGAGCTTATCTTCTGTCCTCCAGACAGATAATTCTGAGGTGCAACCACACAACCCCTCAGAAGATCCCAGCAAGACTGAGATCCAGAAGCCCAGGCCTCAGTG
>NW_006443145.1:858630-868825 GCF_000325575.1 Pteropus alecto
CTCTGTTCCCTGAGATTATGCCCCAAAATAAACAACATGCATTCAAGTCCTCATCTCAAGGTGTGCTCTCTGGTTAGGAGAACCCATCCCACCAAAGTGCAACTAACATGGAATACTACAACCTCCATCATTCCAAGAGATGCCAGGCCTAGGAGGGCAGGGCTTCCTAGCATCCGTATCATTTGAGCTGTCTTGAGCTGTCATCAAGGGGGCATATCCTTCTGCCAGATGGACTTTGTACTGGTTTTAACACATAGCCACAAATTATTTGATGCTCTTCCCATCTCTCATCTTAAATCTGGGCAGATTCAAAGATTTAAAGATTCAAAGATTCTTGACCACTTCAGCCAATAGAATATGGCAGAAGTAACACAATGAAACTTCAAGGCTGGGTCATGAAAGCCTATGCAGCATATATCTTGACAGATCACTCACTATTGGACCTTGACCCGCTACACTAGAAATCTGACTATTCTGAGGCCACCATGTTGGAGAGGCCATGTGTAGATGTCCTGGTCCCCAGCTGAGCTCAGCCTTCTAGCCAGACATGTGAGTGAAGCTGTCTCAGATCTCACAGACCAATCTATCCACCAGCTGAATACCAGCAAGTGACCTCTGTTGACACTATATACAGAACAGAAGAATCATGCAGACAAACCATGTCCAAATTCTAGACCCACAAAATCATGCAATATAAAAACATAGTTTCTGTTTTAAGCCACTAAATTTGGGGATCATTTGTTCAGCAGTAATAGATAACAGAAATGCCCTGGAAATGCAGGTCAAGCCTTCTTAAGGGATAGTACTGCCATCCTTGAAATTAAGGAAAAGAGCAATTCCCCAAGGAAAAGACTTTTCTAAAGTTCAGGACTTTTTCAACTCTAACTTGATATCTCTTAAGTCTATTCTGCTCCTACATTCTGTATATCTTGTCCTGTCTAAGTAAATAAATGTTGATATCCCTAAACTTGCTGCCTCATTCCTCATTTAAATCAAACTCTAAGCACTGGATCATAATATCAAAGCAGCATCTCTGTCTTTGTCCCAGCCTGCTTAGAAGTTCATGACTACCAAAAGAGGTTTGGGATTATCTGTTGGGGGGCAAAAAAGCATTATGCCACTACACGGATAATATTTAATGCATTATAATCTCAGTGTGTATCCAGGGGGGAGGAAAAAAAGCTGTTCAAAGACCATCACAGGATGAAAATGCAATAGTTGGGAACAAGCAGGGATTCTGAGACATAAAATTGTTGTCACTGCCTTTTATGCTTCTGTTTGTCACACTTAATAATAAGAATATTTTACATTTGTAAAATGCTTTACAGTTTAAAGAGCACTTTTATATACATTAGCTCATATTCTATAAACCTTCCATGTGTGATCTCACCTACATCCATGACTTCTTCAAGGCATCATCTCCATAAAGAAAACTCCCAACTCGCCCAAATAAATCCACCTCAATCTCTCTCTCCCTCTCCCTCTCCCTTTTCCTCTCTCTCTCTCCTTATACTTCTAACTGCCTCCTAGACTTGTCCACATATTCTGAAGGCACCTCAAATTTATTATTTCAATATCCAACCCATTTTCTTCACAACCCCCCAACAGACCACACACACACACTCATGCACACACCATCTCTTTCATCTTTATTTCCATGTCATGGATGCTTTTATCCTCCCAAACTAGAAAGTCTGAAGTCATCTTCTCCTCTCCTCTAAGCCAATTAGCTTTCAGCTCTTATGAGTTCTATTTCCATGTCTTTCAGATTTGTACTCTCCTTTCTATTCCCCTATATGCCACTACCAGTTCAGGCCCTCCTCACCTGTCTAGATCAGAGTCTGCAAAACAGCCCATTGCCTGTTTTTATAACAAAATATTTATTGGAATATTGCTATGCTAATTCGTTTATATATTATCTATGGATGATTTTATACTACAGCACTACAGCAACAGAATTCATTAATTCCAACAGAGGCTACATGGCCCTCAAAGCCTAAAATATGGTCCTTTCCAGAAAAAGTTTCCCACCCCTAGTATAGATAGCCTCCTAGTGAATAAATCTGAAGAGAAGAAACTCTCCTCAACTTTTACCTGATCAGAGGTATTTTTTATCACCAAGCAGAATATGCCATCAATTTTGCCTTCATAGCACATGGTAGATGCCTTGTATGCAGTCAGAGATTATATTGTTGATTTATCACAGTTTCTCTTATTTAAAACTAACTTCCTATGAATGAGTTTCATCATCAGAGGCCTTGTTAACTGAGCACATACCTATAATTCTGCACAGTGTATCGGAGGTTCCTCAAGACTAAGTCTAGACTCCCAACTGGATGTCCACAGTTGGAGTTGGAAGAACTCAACAACACATGACATACTCTCTGATTTTCCTGTTACTGTTGGGTTTCGTTATTTATTTTGTATTCTTTGACATTCTGAAGCTTTTAAGGACATAGTCTTATATTAATTAAATTTGGGATCATGGATAAATAAAAATAGCAATTTTAACTTCTACCCATCCTTGCTCTGAAGACAACTTTGACAGTTTTCATATGACTCCAATACAACTGGTTGAAAAGATAAATGATTTCTGTATTTATTTTATATTGCTATATAAATTATCATAAACTTGGTGACTTAAAAAAACAATACATGTTTATTATGTCATAGTCCTGTAGGTTAGAGTCTAGGCACAGTGTGACTGGATTCTCTGCTAAGGTCTCACCAGGTTGACATCAAAATGTCCACCAGGTTTGTAGTTCTCTGAGTCTTGTAGTCCACTTCCAAATTCACTGGAAGTTGGCAGAATTGATTTCCTTGCAGTTGTAAGACTGAGGTCCTCTTTTCCTACTAGCTGTTGGCTGGGGACCATTCTAGGTTCCTAAGCTACCCAAATTTCCTTGCCATGTGACACCCATTGGCAGTTAATGTGAATGTTTGCTTTTTTCCAAGCCAGTTAATGTATGTCTGACATTGTCTTCTGTGACCATTGGGAGAAAACTCTGCTTCTATAGGGCTCATGTGATTAGGTCAAGTCCGCCTGGATAATCTTAAGGTCAACTGATTTGAGACCTTAACTACATCTGCAAAATCCCTTCATAACAACACCTAGATTATTATTTGAGTGAATAACTGGGAGTAGGTGCATATACACCAGGAATCCAGAATCTTGGCGGACATCTTCGAATTCTGCCGCTGTAATTTCTTTCTCAATAATGCTAAACACCGGTTGAATTATCTGTTCAGTGACTTGAGCTGTGTTTTATAAAGCTTATTCATTCTGTCAGTGTCTCATGGGGAATCAATTTATGAGGAAACTTTGGAAGGTTTCAAAAACACTTCCAAAGTTTCCCTTTTAAATGAAGGCCAAGTTTATATGAGTGCCTTGTGTTTTTGTTTTTGTTTGGTCTTGCAGTTACCAGATATCCATAGTACTAACTTTTAAAACATCTCTTTATGACAACCACTTCTCCCCCAAAAAAGCAAGGATAAATTTAGCTTTATTATAGGAAAAACCTCTCTCAATATTTTCCATGCTATTTGGTTTTATCTTTAGGTCTCTACTTTTTTTTTTTTTTTCTTTTGGAGGATGTTTAATGGAATGGAGGAATGGAAAGTAGAAAGTGTCTGGAAAATTAATATGATCTTCTTTCCTGGCTCTACATGTTTCATAATTCCTTAGCCAGGAAATATATTTTTTCAATTTCACCAATTTCTTTTTCTGTAGTTTTCTTTAAGTGGCTAAATATACTGCCAAAACTTTTCTTATTTTTTAATTTTGGTCTGAAATATTTAAGCCTCTCATGCTTTATTCCTTTCTTTCTCTCTTATAAGGAATTTTATTGTGAAAATCATCATGTAATTACCTAAAATGTGTTTTTCAAATTTGACTTAATATATAGACCTCTTTTAAAGGAGAAATATACTCACAGACTCCAGTGTCGTCTCATTAATTCTATTATAATATTACTCAAATAGTCTCAATCATAAATCTAAAAATAAACTCCTTATGTTGATCACTCTTATTCGACTATAATACTAAAACTCATTTATAAATTAAATGCAAACAAAACTACAGAGTCAATAAAATGCATATAATCAACATTCACATAATATGATGGATTAGATTGCTTTGCTAAAACTAAATCACCATTGTTAGTTTAATAGAAGAAAGATATAGCCTTAGCTGCAATTTTATATTTAATCTGTTTCTGTATTTTGGACTTCTGTATAGACAATGTCTGCTTACATAAGAAGGTCATGCAAGAATAATAACTTCATGGTTTTGCTTTCTAGTTCAAGATAATCAGATCATGCATGTAAATAAAACTCTTCCAGTAAGCAATCATCAAATACCAATTTTAATTAGGCATAATGACAGCTATGTCAAACTGTTTCCCAGGTAGAAGGAACCACAAATGCACAGATGCTTAGGTAGGGAATTCAGAGAACAGCAAGGAAGCCAGTGCAGCACAATAGTGATGGAGGTGAAGAGTGGTAGGAGATAAAGCCAGAGAGCTAACTAGGGGCTTGTCATTTAGGACCTTATAGGTCACAGCAAAGACTTTAAATTTTTTTTCTCAGTGAAATGGAAAGGCATTAGGAGGTTTTGAGCAAAAAAAAAAAGACATGATCTGACTTACTTTTTAAAATGCTCACTGTAGCTGCTGTTTAGAGAAGGGGCAATAGTGAAAGCAGAGAAGCCATTAGTTTGTCTTACTGATTGTTGCCAGAAGGGAAAGGAGTGGAGGGTGGGTGAAGGGAAATAAGAGGTACGAATTTCCAGTTGTAAATAAACAAGCCATGTAGATTTAGTATACAGCACAGGGAATATAGTCAATAATATTGTAATAATGTGGCATGGTGACAGATGATTACTAGACTTAGTGTGATGATCACACCACAAGGTATATAAATTTTGAATCACTATGTTGTACATCTAAAACTAATATATTATTATATGCCAACTATACTTTAATTTTAAAAATTTAAATAAAACTTAAATTTTAAAAAAACAGAGAAACCAATAAGGAGGCAATATTCCAGGCGAAGATGATGAAGCCTTGAATCGGGTAGCAGTGATAAAGGTAATAAGAACTGTTTGGATTTAGGATGTACTCTGAAAATAGAGCTAACAGAATTTGCTAATGAATTGGATGTGGGGTATGAAAGAAAGAGTGGAGTTAGGATTGCACTGACGTTTGGGACCTGAACAACTGAATGAAAGGTGCTGCCACTGAGGTGGTAAATATTGAGGGAGGAGCTGATTTTGATGGGAATGAGAATCAGAGGTTCAGTTTTAGACATGTTAAGTTTGAGATACCTATCGGACATTTAATATTTGAATAATTATACATGAGGAACTTAGAAAAATACTTGGTATATAGGAAGCATCCAGTCTATTTAGCTATTATTATTTTATTAGAGTGAAGATATCAAATAGGCAATTGTATCTGTAAATCTGGAGTTCTGGAGAAAATCCTGGTTAAAAAAAAAAAAAAGCTACTAGACTAGATGAAACCACTTAGTAACTATGTGTAGAAAGAGATGTAAATAAGTTTGAGGACTCGACCCTGAAGCTTTCCAAAATTTAGAGATTGGGCAGATTAGGAGGATTGAGAACAGAAGATGGAAGGAAGCAGTCATTGAGCTAAGAGGGAAACCAGGAGATGAGGGAAACCACAACTAATTGAAGAAAGTGTTTCAAGAAAAGAATAGTCACTTAAGCCCAATGTTGCAAATGAGCCAAGTAAGGTAACATAGAGATACTAGAGACTTTGACAAGTGCAGTATCAGTGTAGTAGTAGGAGTTATTGCACAAGTTTTAAGAAAAAATGGGAAGAAAAGTGAAATGGAGAAAGAAGGAGTTAGAGAAGACAACTATTCAATGAGTTTTTCTGTGAAGTAGGGCAGAAAAAGGGTGGGAGCCAAAGAGTAATGTGAGTCAAGGCAGGAATGAAGGAAAATGCTTCCCATGTGTTTTTATGTCAAAGGGAACAATGCATTACAAAGAAGGAAAATGACAGTGCAAGAGAGAAAAAGGAAAATTGTAAAAGGGATGCCCTTGAGTAGGGAAAAATGAATGGAATCCAGTACAAGAAGGAATTGGACTTAGAAACATCAGCAACACCTCATTGTATCAAAAGGATAGATTCAGGTAGACATTGCCATATTGGTGGAAATAAAATTTGGAAGCTGTCTGCTTATATTTTCTCAAGTAAGTCACAAGGTTATCAGTCAAGAGTGAAAATAGGAAAAGGTATGGGAGGAATGATGTGAAGGTATGAAATAGAGAAATGTAGTAGGACTGTGGGCAGAACTAACTATCACTTGAGGTTAGTGGTGATGAATTTAAAGTGAGACTATTCGGCTTGGTTCTAAGTTTCTTTCCAGCCTCAATCAGCTGCTCAGCTACAGACCTGGAGTAGGTGGTTTCACTTCCCAACGTGTAAAATGGCCTTAACTAAGTATAGTGGATGTTGTGCTGCACTGCCCAGGTTCTTCACTCGGTACTGAGACTGATTCTCCCAGATGCTGGGAGTTTTGGAGGCCAACAGCTCTCAGCTGAATCACCCTCCAGGAATTGCCCTCAGCTAAAAGCAGCAGCCTCGTGCCCCTTCCCAGGGCTTCCCACACCTTATGACTAATCAATAAAAGAAGTAAAAAATGCCAGTCACCTTATCCCAAGGTAGGATGGTTATAAAGGGTCATCCCAGCTTTTCAACATGCCCCATAGTATCATTTGAAGCCTCTATTGCAATGCATCATAGTTCAATTTCTCCTTTGGCTCAATTCTGCTTCTTCATTCCTCCCACGTGATTTTTCCCAAAACACTCCCCCACAAATCTCTTGCCGGCAAATCTGAGTCTATTTCCCAAAGATCCTAACCTCAGACACCAGGGTTGCAATTTCACCAGTCATTGCAATGGAGGAAGAAGGGGATAAGGGAATTGAAATTTTAAGCAAAGGGAAGGTGTAATCATGTACCATAGATTTTAATTAAGGTTTATAAAAATATATAGGTGAAGAGGGAGTATGGTCAATGCATTGGAGGTCCTGGTGTGGTCAAAAAGTAGTTTGAGTGGGTGTATTTAAGGAAGTAATTTAAAAATATAGGAGGTAGTAGTCAAAGAGTGAGATACTTAAGACTGAAAGCTTGAAAAGGGTAAAGTCATTGGACGTGACCACGACAAAATGTAGCTGAGATGGAGCGGAGGGCATAACGAAAAATTATGGGATTTTAGCCCTGAAGTGAATCTTTTATTTTATCCAGTCTACTTAGATAGAGGTTACAGTCTTACATTTTACATAGATCTAGTCTTATATTTTATCTAATCTAGTCTTTTATATAGTTTTTACCATTCTATGGGTGAGGAAGTGAAACCCAAAAAGCATATATGAATTTCCCAAGGTCATGCAATTTCTCTAAGAGCCCAGATACCCTGACTTCCAGTGATATGGGGTGAATTTCTCTCTGTAACTGATAAAGGATAACAGTGTCTACATCCTATTTCTCCAAGACCTAGGTGACAATTTTTCTTTTTTTTTTTTTTCATTTTTATCCCTAGTACTCACCTGTTGGACTAATCTCTGGGGAGTAGGGGAATAAGATAGTTTAATATAAAGATTATCTCTGCCTATAGAACTCATACATAACGTTCCATAATGCATAAAATACACCTGAATCTACAACTACAAGTATCTTTTTATAAGCCTTTCAATAAATGCTATTTTAAAAATGACAAATTAAGCCTTTTAATTATTTTATGTGATGTCTCCATTTGCTGCCCATTTAACCTTTTTTTCTTCTGTGTACAGTAGTGACTCAATCCATCATTGTTAGGAAAAATATTGTGTTGTATAATTTCAACTTCCAGATAAACAAAATATAATTTTTTGAGAAATAAGAATTTTATGGAATTATTTTTTTAAATGAACAATGATCTTTCCTACCTTCTAAAAGAGATACTAAACAGAATTTAATCTTTTTATGACCAAAAGCTGCCAGTAGCAAAATTAGTGATTACTCAGAGCAATAGAGCAATACTCTCTTTACTAAATGTCCCTATTCTGTTGGTACTTGAGCCTACTTCTGTAGCTTTCTCCATATCCTTGGAGGTCAGCAATCTATTTTTCCTGGCACCGGAGTGCAGCCCCTTCTTGCTAACCACTGATATCACCTTATAGTTGGTTTCTAATCACCCAAGTGCAAGAAAATTATGTAATCAAGTGTGCTAAAAAATTAAATAGACTTGACTACATTGACTTTGCAATAACTATTTCAACCACATGGGGACGTATTTAATATAATTCTAAGGTGAAAGTTAAAATGTTTCAGAAAGAAAAGTAAATTCTCATAAGTAAGAACTTATAAGTTTTTGGCATACAAGGAGTCAAATATCATACTTAACTTGTAGCAAAGTGGATACATAGGTGGATTACCTGACAGATAACTAGTAATGTTATCTATCAGACAGACATCTGATATATGAATGGAGTTAATTCAATCTATTCAATTTTTTTTTTTTTTTTGCTTAACTGGGATCACCTCAAAATGTATGACTTAACATTAAAGATCTTTTTAGATTATTCTTTTTATCTTGTTAATTTCAAGGAAAATCCCTGAGTGTAAAATCGCTCTGTTCCAATTGTCAGATCTGATCTATCGGAGACTCAAGGAACCTTAAATATCATTTATTACAAGTCTTCCATTTTAAAAATGAAGAAACTGAAGCCCATATTTGTGTGATGTCTTATCCAAGGTCACACAGTGAAGTGTCACAGATGGGACTGGAACCCGTGGCTCTAGATCAACTCTCACATTCTTCCATTGCATTTGACCTTTCATTTCTTAGACCATGTGGCTTCAAACAATGGTTCTCAAACTTGAGCATGAATAAGAATCACCTAGAGGAATTGTTAAACATGTAGATTGCTGGAACCCACCCCCAGAGGTTCTAATTTACTAGGTCTTAGATGGGGCTCGAGAATTTGTGTTTCTAACAAGTTCCCCAGGGATGATGATGTTGCTAGTCCAGGGAATGCTCTCTTAGAGGGTAGGAAGCCAAATGAAATTTTGTTTTTATTTCAAATTGTGACAGCCAGAACAAAATAAATTTTCATTAGGCACTTTCCCCTGGAATTACCAAAATGAAAAGAAAATTCTATAAGTTTCTTTAATGTTAAAATATAGTGTTTGAGGGGATCTAAATTGAGTAGAATTCTTCAATTGAGTAAATTTAATTATCTCAGTGAGTATCTAATAGGCATTTTTTTTTCTTAAACAGCAGTTTAATAATGATTCTCATTGGAAACGTATGAAAGAATTAAACATAGTACTTGTTCATATTGATAAGCCTTTTCCTCTATGGAAAAATTAAAGTAGGATTTCTATGTTATCTAAAGTAAAAAAAAAAATGGTTTGGTTATTTGGGTATTAAAAATAATCTCAAACCAAAATATTCTTTTCCTGGCCAAGTAATAGATGCAGCACTTCTGGAATAGGATTTTTTGAAATCTTAATTTTAAAAAAATGTTTTATGCTGCATAATTTTATGTATTTGCTTTTAAGAAGTCTAAGAAGCAAATCTTCCAAGAACTCCTTTGTCCACTTGAGCCTACTCTATACCTGATCTAGATAAGTTTTTCTCAAACTTTGGTATGCATTCAATTCACCTGGGAATCTTGATAAAATGCAGATTCTAATTCAGTGGGTCTGAGTTAGAATCCAATATTCTCCATTTCTAATAAGTTCCCAGATGAGGCCTACGCTACCAGTCTATGGACTCCATTTTGATTACAAAGAATATACACAACTCCACCACCACACCACCACAGGTCACCAAGGCTTGCTCTATGGCCACATTCTCCTCTCTCATTTGTCTTTACCATACCTGAACAAGTTCAGCCCAAGCCTACCAGCAAGCCAGGAGCCACTGTGCCTTAGAGAATGATGCAGGGCTTTCCGGTGCCAACCAATGAGGCTTGCAGAAGCATATAATGATCACCCTGGTTAGGCATCATTTTGAGTTCTTTTTTGTAGCTCCAGCTTTGGCCCTAGGCAGCTCTCTATTAGGCCCCATTAACTCATTTCCATATGATAATTTCTTCCACCTCTATCTGAAGATATCTTCAGTTTACTTGCTCTCAGACAATAGACCATCTGTTCATACCTTCATTCTCAAGGTTCCCA
>NW_006443145.1:868964-871692 GCF_000325575.1 Pteropus alecto
CTTTCCCAAGCATGACTCATGGTTTTGTTTAACAAGGGAAGAGCCTAGAGCCCCAGGTACTTTTTGCTGGCCTAGCATGGGTGTTAGACTGTTGTGGCACTGGCTCCAACACCTCTCCTGTGCTTCTCTGGGAGTGTAAATAGCCTCATGTCCATCCTACCACCCCTTCAAGAATGGTTGCCATTTCTCAATTCTTACTTTCTCTACTCCCCCCCAAATATTCACATCTCTGCAGAAATTCTTATCATAACAAGAAATAATAATGGTTAACAGATAGAGCACTAAACATTTGCCAAAGTATTTCATAAATATTATCTCCAATCTTCACAACTAACCCACAAAATAAGAATTATAATTACCTTTTTAAGGACATGGAAACTCAGTCTGAGAGATTAACAAACTTGCCCAAGGTTACACAGATGAAAATGGCAGAGCTAAGATTTAAACTCGGCTCTGTCTGATTGGAAAGATATATTGTGCTGTATTCCCTTCCTCAAGGAATTTTGAAGAATATATTCTCCAATCTAGACACAAGGAAATTTGTTGGGTTTGGGGTAGCTTGCACTGATACAGTAGACAGTTCTATCATTCTGACCATTTAGTGACTTAGTGCCCTCCTCTTTAGCCAATGACTACTAAGAATCTGAGTATTTACAGTTTGCAGAAAGGAGTAGTAAGTGAGTAGTCCAAACACTGTAAGCTCAGTATCCTCTCCATTATGCCCACCAAGATACAGCCTGCAAAGATAAACTCAGTGGAGGAACAAGTTAATGTGTAGGGCATACCAAATAACTAGAAATTTATTAATTGAAAATAATAAAGATAATCCTTCATGTCATACAAAAAATATAAATTGCAGGTCAATAAAAGACCTGTAAATAAATCAACAAACATATACATATTTAAAATAAATAGAATGATATCTTTCTAAAGATAGGGAAACCCTTCTTAAATAAGACTCAAATAGCAGAAATAATAAGAGAGGAAAAAAACAATATATTTGACTCCAGGCAAAAAAAAACTTCTCTGTGGCAAAAAACATCATAAAAAATTTTTAAAAATTATCAAGAAACTGGGGGTAAGTATTTGCAATAAATATAAATATTAATAACCAATAGAAAAAACTCTTTTAAATTAATCAGAAAAAGATAGAAAAAATGGGCAATAGATTAAAAATGGTCATTTAATAAAAGACAAAATGTTAAAAAGTCAATAAGTATGAAAATATATTCATCTTCACCAATAATCAGGAGAAAGTAATTTTTATGAGATATCATTTTCAACCATATGATTGGTAAAGTTAAAGTTATACAACATCAAATGTTGACTAGGTTGTGGGGAAACAGGTACTCTCATCCTCTGACAGCCAGGATCCATTGAAACTGAAAATACACTCTGCATACAGTCTATATACACTCTGATGGAGCAATTTCACTTCCAAGAATCTCCCTGAGAGAAAAACCTGTACATGTGCACCAGAAGACATGACAAGGATGCAGCATTGCTTGTAATATCAAAAAAAAAAAAGGAAAAATCCGAATGCCCATCACTAAATATATCATATGAATAAGGAATGGTATATACACATGTTGGAATACTACACAGTAATGAAAATTGAAATTATATGCATATATCCAGAGAAAGAGAAGGGTGGGACAAGAGAGAGGGAGAGAGATCTCAAAAATTCTGAGTGGCGATTCAGAGGAAGATGGCGACTAGGTAAATGCAGGGTTAGTCTCCTCCCAGGACCGCATTGAAATTACAACCAAATTATAAAATAATCAATGTAGAGAATCACCTGAAGTCCAGCTGATCATAACGCCTACATCTGATAATATAAAGAAGCCACATCGAAGCCAATCCAGCATAGGCAATAACCATCAGCAGATCACTTTGTAGTTCTCACCGGGTAGCTCTGAGCAATCAAAAGCGGCAGCTGACCTTGGCCTACATGGGAGCACCTCTCAAGGGGCTACAAAACAGGGGCTACAAAACCAATGAATATAGAGGCTGGCACCAGACCACGATGGAGCAACTCCTGACTTGTTCCAGTAGTGATACACACAAAGGATGGTTGCAGCAAGTACACAAGCCTGCTCGGGTAAATCCCACTCAGTGCAATCAGCCCCCACACAACAACTCTTACCCTGAGGGTGCAGCCAATTCCCACAATTAGTCAGTCTGAATAATAATCCCACCCACTGATCTATTAACAACAATAAAATTTTGGCGACAACAGAAGATGACACACAACCCACACAAAGGTCACTTCCAGAGCTTCCAGCACAAGGGATCAAGGAGAGTGCACCACTGGACCACACAGGACACCTTCCACATAAGGCCATCTGGCCAAAGCTTAGGGACTAAACAAATATTCCTGACACATAGAAATGAACACAGAGAGGCTAAGAAAATGAGAAAACAAAGAAACATGTCACAAATGAAACAAGAGAAACTCCAGAAAATAAGCTAAATGAAATGGGCAAGCAATCTACCAGAAACAGAGTTCAGAGTAACAGTTATAAGGATGCTCAACGACCATATGAGGAGAATGGATGAGCACAATGAGAACCTTAACAGAGAGATAGTAAGCATTAAAAAGGACATACAAACCATAAAAAAGAACCAGACAGAAATGAGGAATACAATAACTAAAATGAAGAATACACTAGAAGAATTCAAGAGTAGATTGAACGAAGCAGAAGATCAAATCAGCGAATTGGAAGAC
>NW_006443146.1:0-349 GCF_000325575.1 Pteropus alecto
CCTCCAATGTTGTATTGAATAACAGTGGCGATAGTAGACAGCCTTACCTTGTTCCGGATCTTAGAGGGAAGGTTTTTTAGTTTTTCAGCATTAAGTATAATGTTGGCTGAGGCCTTGTCATATATGGCCTTTATTATATTAAGGTATTTTCCTTCTCTACTGATTTTGTTAAATGTTTTGATCATAAAAGAATGCTATATCTTGTTGATGGCTTTTTCTGCATCTATTGATATGATCATATGATTCTTATTTTTTAATTTGTTTATGTGGTGTATCACAATAATCAATTTGCCTATGTTGAACCATTCCTGTGGTCTAGGATGAAGCCCACTTGATCATGGTGTATAAT
>NW_006443147.1:0-273 GCF_000325575.1 Pteropus alecto
TTGTGCTGAGAAGTCCGAGGATAATCTAATGGGATTTCCTTTATAAGTTACCATTTTCTTCTCCTTGCTGCTCTGAGAATTCTATCTTTGTTGTTGATTTTTGATAACTTTAATACAATGTATTTTGGTGAAGGCCTTTTTGGTTTGAGGTAATTGGGTATTGTGTTGACATCTTGAATTCTAAGCTCCATCTCATTCCTTAGATTTGAGAAATTCTTGTCAACTATATGTCTGAAAGTTCTTTCTAGTCCCTGCTCCTTTTCCTCACTTTCG
>NW_006443148.1:0-1561 GCF_000325575.1 Pteropus alecto
TAACCCTATACCTAACCCTAAACCTAACCCTAAACTTAAGGTAACCCTAACCCTGCCTCTAATCCTATACTAATCCTAACTCTAAACTCTTATCCTAACCATAAACCTAAGCTTAACCCTAACAGTAACCCTAACCATAACACTAACCTAAGTCTAACCCTAAAACTAACACTAATCCTTACCCTAACCCTAAAGCGAACCCTAACCTTAACCGTAACCTTAACGTAACCCTACCCAAAAAACTACCCTTAAAGTTACTTTAACCCTAACCCTAAACCTAAACCTAAACCTAACTCTAACCGTAACACTAAACTCTATCCCTAAACCTAAACACAAACTCTAACCCTAACCCTAACCCATACCCTAAACTAAACCTAATCCTAACCCTAACCCTAAACCTAACCCACACCTTAATCTTAACGTAACTCTAACCCTAACTCTAACCCTAACACTAATCCTATTTCTAAACTCTTACCCTAAGCCTAAACCTAAACTTAACCTCAACATTACTCCTATCCACAACCATAACCCTAAACCCTAAACCTAACCCAAACCCTAATCCTAACCTAATCCTAACCATAACCCTAAAACTGACAATAACACTAATCCTAAATCTAAACTCCTACTTAAACTTAACCCTAAACATAACTGTAACCCTAACCCAAAACATAACGCTAACCTTAAACCTAACACAAACCGTAATCCTAACCCTAATCCTAACACAACCGTAACCCTAAACCTTAAACATAACCCTAACCCTAACCTTAATCCTAAACCTAACCCTAACCTTAACGTAACCTTAACCCTATCACTAATCTTAACTTTAAAATCTTACCCTAACACTAACTCTATATTTAATCCTTACAGTAACCCTAACCCTAACCTTAACTCTCACCTTAAACACTAACCATAACCCTGACCTTACCCGAACCTTAACCCTGACCCTACCTTAACTCTAACCTTAACATAACCCTAACGCTAACATTAATCCTAACTGTAAACGATACCCTAACCATAACGGTGACTTTAACCTTAACCATAACACTAAACTAATCCTAACCCTAATCCTAACCCTAACAGTAATCCTAAATCTAACCTCTTACCATAACACTAACCCTAAACATAACTGTATCCCTAACTAAAACTATAATGCTAAACCTATCTCAATCCCTGACACTTACTGTACCACTAAGCCTAAAAGAACCCTAACCCTTAAACTTAAACCAAAACCTACACCTAGCCCTAATTCTAAACCTACCCTAATTTTTACGTAACCCTAAACCTAACCCTAAACTTAACACTCAAACTAACCCTAAACTCCTACTCTAACACTAACCCAAATTTTAACCATAACCCTAAACCTAATACTAACTTGAACCCTAACCCTACCCCTAACCTTAATGTAACCCTAACCCTAATCCTATTTCTAGCCCTAAACTTTACACTAACAATAACCCTAACCTAAACGCAATACACTAAACCTGACATCATACCTAAAGCTAAACTGAACCCTACCCCTAACCCTAACCATAAACTTCCCCTAACCCTAACATTAATCATA
>NW_006443149.1:0-1712 GCF_000325575.1 Pteropus alecto
ATTTTGTATCCAGAAACTACTGTATTTGCTTATTGCTTCTAGTAGTTTTCTTATGGAGTCTTTAATGTTTTCGATACAGAGAATCATGTCATCCACAAATAGTGACAGTTTGACTTTTTCGTTTCCTATTTGGATGCCTTTTATATCTTTCTCTTGCCTGACTGCACTCACTAGGACCTCCAATGTTATATTGAGTAACAGTGGCTTTAGTAGACAACCTTGCCTTGTTCCTGATCTTAGAGGGAAGGTTTTTAGTTTTTCACCATGAAGTATAATGTTGGCTGAGGGTTTGTCATATATGGCCTTTATTATGTTAAGGTACTTTGCTTCTATACTGGTTTTGTTAAGTGTTTTGATCATAAATGGATGCTGTATCTTGTCGAAGACTTTTTCTGCATCTATTGATATGATGATATGATTCTTATTTTTTAATTTGTTTATGTAGTGCATCACATGAATTGATTTGCGTATGCTGAACCATCCCTGTGCCTTTGGGTTGAAGTCCACTTGATCGTGGTATATAATGTTTTTAATATACTGCTGTATTAGGATCGCTAATATCTTATTCAGGATTTTTGCATCTGTGTTCATGAGAGAAATCGGTCTGTAGTTTCTTTGTGTTATCTTTACCTGGTTTTGGTATCACAGTGATGTTGGTCTCATTAAAAGAGTTGGGAAGTATTGCCTCCTCTTCGATTTTTTGGAAGAGTTTCAGGAGAATGGGCATTTAATCTTTGAATGTTTGGTAGAATTCACTGGTGAAGCCATCTGGTTGTGAACTTTTACATTTTGTAGGTTTTTGATGATTGTTTCAGTTTCCATACTGCTGATTGGTCTATTTAGATTTTCCAGTTCTGCTTGATTCAGTCTAGGAAGGTTGTATTTTTCTAAGTACTGGCCATATCTTCTAGGTTATTTAATTTGGTGTTATATACTTTTTCATAGTATTCTTTTATGATCCTTTGTATTTCTGCAATGTCAGTCATAATTTCTCCTCTTTCATCCCTGATTTTGTTTACTTGTGTCCTTCTCTTTTATCTTTAGTGAGTCTAGCCAGGGTTCTGTCAATTTTATTAACCTTCTCAAAGAACCAGCTCTTTGTTGCATTTATTTTTGCTATTGTTTTTTTGTTTTCAATTTCATTTATTTCTGCTCTAATTTCGACTATTTCATTCCTACTGCCGACTTTAAGCTTCCTTTGTTCTTCCTTTACTAGTTTTTTAAGATGAAGCATTAGGTTGTTTATTTGGGCTTGTTCTTATTTTTGGAGGTAGGCCTGTAATGATATAAACTCTCCTCTTACGACCGCTTTTGCCATGTCTCAAAAGTTTTGATATGTCGTACTATCATCATTCGTGTCTATGTATCTCTTGATCTCTCTTTTTATTCCTTCTCTGACCTAGTTATTCTTCAGTAGCATGTTGTTTAATCTCCATGATTTGTGGTTCTTTCAGCTTTCTTTTTGCAGTTGATCTCTAGTTTCAAAGCATTATGATCAGAGAATATGATTGGTATGATTTCAACCCTCTTATATTTGTTGAGGCTATCTCTGTGTCTCAGTATGTGGTCAATCCTCGAGAATATTCCATGTACACTAGAGAAGAATGTATAAGCAACTGCTTGGGGATGAAAGGCTCTGTAAATGTCAATTATGTCCAGATGATTTAATCTGTCATCTAGGGATGTTATTTCCTTATTAATTTTCTGTTTGG
>NW_006443150.1:0-316 GCF_000325575.1 Pteropus alecto
ATATCTATTCTCCTGAAACTCTTCCAAATAATCGATGAGGAGGCAATACTTCCCAAGTCATTTTAAGAGGCCAATATTACTCTAATACCAAAATCTGGTAAAGATAACGCACACACAAATGAAAACTATGGACCAATATCTCACATGAACACAGATGCAAAACTCCTAAATAAGATACTAGCAAACCAAATATAGTAACATATTAAAAAGATTATACACCATGATCAAGTAGGCTTCATTCCAGAGGCACAGGGATGGTTCAACATACGCAAATCAATTGATATACACCACATAAACAAATTAAAATATAAGAATC
>NW_006443151.1:0-28888 GCF_000325575.1 Pteropus alecto
CACCGCACAGTGCCGTGGTTCTCTATGTATGACTTGCCCGATATGTACTGAAATCACACATATCATTTACATTGCTCTCTCAACAGCTCAATTACTATGTAAACTAACAGCATAAACGATGACTATCTGAACACTCTACCGTCCAAATCGTTATCATCAGTCTGAGGGAATCCAAGGCCAGCTCTGTTGACCAGACAAAGAATGAGAAAAGAAAAATTACAAGCTTCGGACTGTTTTCTCCTTCACTCAAATACATCTCTAACTTCCATTTCCTGTGCTGTTCACACGGTTAGCATGAATCATTAAAATCATCTCCGGGTACCTGACATTCAGTTGGCTGTAAGGGTTCCACAATTAAAGGTGCTCAGCTCAAGGATGCAAACACATTCCCCCAAAATGGTCCAAAGTCCACCAACGAAGCTGTTCTTCCAGAGCGTTGCTCTACTCAAAAGGGAACCAATTATACGTAGTCTAACTGATCGGGAACTTTCCAAAAAGGGCACAAATCAGGGCACCGCTTAAGTGTAGAGAACCTGCCCAGTCTCCACTGGAATCTCAAATACAGGTTTCCCTTCTCTCACACCTCGTCACAACACAGGATAATCTATTTCCATAAACTGAGGCATTTTCAACACCGTTCCACAGGTCTCGCAACCTACAATAGGTGGCAATCCCTCACCTGCTCCCTCTACCTGGAAGATCACGATGATGCAGAGAGAACAAGCTTGAGTTTGTCTTCTCTCTTATCTGTGGCATTTTTACCTCTCAAACCTGCTGTTTTTCTTCTTGACAGCAAAGTATCACTCTTATCATCTCAAGATTACAAGACCCACCATGTGACAACAGGGTCCCTCGTGAATTACAGGCAGGAAAATCTGTGCACCCGCCGGTATCACCACATTGACTCAATGCCACTGTGAACGATGTTTTTCCTTAGCAGTGCTCTACACAGGTACCAGTGATTACCTGTTGTCTGAGACATCGCTCAATTTTTGGGTAACACACTGCATGGAGAATGGCTTCAAGAAAAAGTTCCTTCCCCATCCCGCTCATACTCTGATATATAGCTTTGGTCACCCTCAACAGCGCATAATGATTCTTATCAAGAAATATTCATTACCCTTCCAATTTGCAGCCCACCCACGGTGGGCATCTCCTTGGGTCTTCTACGTCTCATGAATGATTACTAGAATCCAGACGCAATGATGTTTTTTCTGTTCTCTTCTACTTTGAGGTGTCTTTCTTTTCTAAGATGTAGATATTCCCATTCTTACTAATAAAAAATAAAACACTAAAATCACCTAGAGTAGAGCCAACATTGCATCCAGAGGTCTTCATGGCCTACAGAACTCAAGAGATCAAACTCAATGACACACGACATCTGAACTTGGGTCCAAGTGTCCCAAAATGTTGCCTTTGTTGAGCATCGCTCACCTCAGAAGTGCCTGTTCACATGTCTTATAAGTGAACGAGCACAACCAGGGAAAAGCGCTGCACACACCTTGGCTTAAGGGAAAGGACGTGTCTAGTCTCCCTTGAATCTCTACAAATCGTTTTCTTTCTGATCCTTGCTCTACAGCGAATTGCAGAAATTACATGTAGACCATGGATCCACACCTATCTAATTAAGACAGTCACTGTGCACAGATTAGAGGAGGAAACAGTGAGCCTCCACTGAAATCTCAACTATGTTTTCATTTCAATCGCCACAGCATCACAAAATTATAAAAAACATGTGCAGAAATAGAGATGATGTGAATACTCTACCCTCCACTGGTAAACCTCATTCTGTGTGAGGGTACTTCCTCACCTGGCTGTTTACTGGGAAGATCATGACAGTAAAAAGAAAATAAGCTTACGCTCATATTCTCTTATCCGAGGGCATCTTTATTTTCTTTACCCTGTTGGTGTTCACATTGATAGCCAAGGATCACTGAAATCATTTCATTATGTCTGAGATTCAGTCAGAAGCAGGACCCTCCACAGTGGAAGGCAGGCAACAGAGGGACACGTGCATGTCCTCCCAATATAACCAAGGGTCAACCTGATGTTATTAAGGGGCGTTTTGCTGTTCAGAAGGGCGCAGGTTACACACAGTCTAAGAAAACTGCCCCCTTCTGACTAGGGCACCACACAGTGCCAGGCTTCTCTGTGTAGGCCTTGTTCAGATTCTACTGAAATCACACATTTTGTTTACATTGCTCTCTCAACAGCATCAATCACTACGAAAATATTAGCATAAAGAATGACTATTTGAACACTCTGCCATCCAATGCGTCACCATTAGTCTGAGGAAATCCAGCACCTGCTCTGTTGACCAGGGAAGCTAGGATGCAAATAGGATAAGCTGGAGACTGTTTTTTTTTTTCCTTCAAATGATGGCGTCCTTACCTCTCCTGTCCTGTTGCTGTACACAAGTTTAGTATGTATCGCTGATTTTATCTCAGGATTCCTGAGATCCAGTTGGCTGTAAGGTCTTCTCAGTTCAAGACACTCAGCTCAAAAACACAAGAACATCCCCCCAAAGGGTACAAAAGTCCACCATGAAGGTGTTCTTGCTGAGCTTTACTCTACTCTGAAAGGAATCGCTTACACGTAGTCTAAGTGTTCAGGACATTTCAATGTAAGGCATAGCACAGCAAAAGGCTTCAGTGTAAAACACCTGCCCAGATTCCAAAAGAATCTCAAATACAGTTTTCAATTCACTCCCAACATTCTCACAACACCATACAATGTTTTTTTCAGAAAGTGAGACATTTTCAACATTGTAGCACAAGACAACAACCCTCAATGCGATGTAATGCCTCGGATTCTGAACTCGATGATCATGATGATGCAGAGAGAACAACCTTTAGTTGCCTTCTCTCTTATCTCTGACATCTTTATCTTCTCTAATCTGCTGATGTTCATCTGGTCAGCAAAGGATCACTGGTATCTATTCACAATGACAGAATCTCAATAGGCAACGAGAATTCTCCTGAGTAAAGGCAGGAAAGTCAGGGAAGATGCAGGTCGCCCTACACAGTCTCAAAGCCACCGTGAACAATGATCTTCCTGAGCATTGCTCTGCCCAAAAAGTCAGTGACTGCACATTATCTGAGCCATTGCTTCCTTGTTTAATAGGGCACTACACAGAGCCTGGCTTCAAGGAAAAGATCCTGCCCAATCCCTATCCCACTCTGAAATGTCACTTTGATCATCCTCAACATCATATTATGATTCTTATCAAAATATATCCAGTGCCCTGGACAGTGGTAAATGACGGCCCTCCAAATTGCAGCCATCCCATGTTGGCATCTCCTCGGGTCTTTCTATGATCACGTGAAGCATCATAGGATCCCAGAGACAATGAGGTTTCTCCTGTTACCTCTTCTATTTTGAGAAGTCTTAATCTTTTCTAATGTGTAGGTATTCCAGTTTTTACAAAAAAAAAAAACAACAACAACAACAACACTAAAATCACCAAGATCGCACCCCGATGCCTGCCATAATGCTGCCGAGTTGAACACAGAAAACTCTGGAACATGCCCATAGTTATGTGGATCTAATGCCTCCAAAAACATTGATTTCGTTGAGCATCACTCAGCTCAGAATTACCTGTTCACATGCAATTGGAGGGAACAGGTATTTCTGGATAGAGCACTACACACAGCTTGGCTACAGGGAAAACATGTGGCCAGTCTCCCTTATAGTCACAAACAACGTTCTTATTTATCTTTGTTCTATAGACAAAGTACATGGGATCAGACCTACCAAATTAGAGCACTCATTGAACAGAGAGCTTTGAGGAGGAAGACCAGTGAGCCTCTACTGAAATCTTAAGTAGGGTTTTCTATTCTCCCTATACTGCATCACAACACGATCCAAAACATCATAAACAGAGACTATGTGAAAAACCATACACCACACTTGGCAAATTTCAATCAGTGTGAGGGCACTTCCTCACCTGCTCCGTCGACCTGGAGTACCATGATGATGCAATCAGAACAAGCTTGAGCTCGTATTCTCTCTTATCCGAGGTCATCTTTATTTTCTCTACACTGTTGGTGTTCACACATTCTTAATAAAAGGATCACTGAAATCACCTCAGGTTGCCCGCGATACAGGTGGACGCAGGGCCCACCAGAGAGGAAGGCAGGCAACAAGGGACAGGTGTGTGTCCACCCACACCGTCCAAAGGCCAAACCAAACGATGTTCTTACTGAGCGTTGCTCTATTCACAAAGGCGCAAATTACATGCAGTATAAGCAATCTGCTCCTTTGTGAATAGGGCACCGCACAGTGTCGGGCTTCGACGTGAAGGCCTTGCCCAGTGTCTACCGAAATCGCACATACCGTTTTCAGTTCACTCTCAACAACATCAATCACTGCACCTAATTATTGCATAAACTCTATTTTAACCCTCCACGATCCAACTCGTTAACATTAGTCTAAGGGAATCCAGCACCTACTCTGTTTAGCAGGGAAAGGATGAATATGCAAAGAGAAGAAGCTTCATATTGTTTTCTCCTTCACCCGAAGGCATCTCTATCTTCTTTTTCTTATTGCTGTTCACACGGTTAGTATGATTGAATGAAATCATCTCAGGATGCCTGAGATCAAGGTAGCTGTGAGGACACATCAGTTCAAGGCACTCAACTCAAGGAAACATGCACTCCCCCCTCCCCACAAGAGTCCAAGTCCACCAACGAAGGTGTTCTTACTAATCATTGCTTTACTCAGAAGAAAACTGATTACACATACTCTAAGTGATTGGGACCTATCCTAGTATGGCACAGCACAGCACATAGCTTCAATGTAAAGAATCTGCCCAGACTCCACGAGAATCTCAAATACAGCTTTCCTTTTGTTCCCAACCTCCTGAAAACACAGTACATTATATTTACGTAAATTAAGACAATTTCAACACCGTTCCTCAAAGCTCATAACCCACAATTTGTGGGAATCCCTCACCTGCTCTATTTACCTAGATGATCATAACGATGCAGAGAACAAGCTTGAGTTGTAATCTCCCTTATCTGTGCCATCTTAACCTCTGTAACCTGCTGCTTTTCACATGGGCAGCAATGGATCACTGAAATCATCTCAGGATGCCTGAGACACATGTGGCAAAGGGGGCTATCCTAGGTTAAGGGCAGGAATATCAGAACACATGCAGGTCCCCCCAAAATGTCTCTAACCCACCGTGAATGATGCTCTTCCTGAGCATTGCTCTACCCAGGTAGCTAGCAATTACACATTGTATGAGCTATTGCCACCTTCCTGGGTAGGGAACTACATGGAACATGGCTTCAAGGAAAATATCCTGCCCAATCCCTATCCCACTGCAAAATGTAGCTTTGATCACCGTGAACACCACATAATGATTGCTATCAAGATATATCCATTGACCCTCAACTTTGCATCCCTCCCATGGTGAGCATCTCCTCCGGTCTTCTACGATCAATTAGTGATTACGAGAACCCAGAGGCAATGAGATTTGTCTTGTTCACTCTTGTATTGGGAGGTGTCCCTATATTTCCTAACATGTAGATATTCCCGTTCTTCCTAATAAAAAAGAAAACACTAAAATTACCTGAATAGCCCAAAGATTTCATCCAGATGCCTTCATGGCCTACAGAACTCATGGGAAGAAACTGAATGGCACACGCGCAACTGAACTTGGGTCCAAGCCTCCAAAAATGTTGCCTTTGTTGAGTATCGCTCACTTCAGAAATGCTTGTTCACATGTAGTATAGTGAACAGGCACATTCCTCGGAAAAGTGCTGCACGCACGGTGGCTTAAGGGAAAGGACGTGTCCAGACTCCCTTGAATTCTCAACACATGGTTTTCTTTCTGATCCTTCTTCTACAGCGAATCACAGAAATTATACGTAGACCATGGATCGACACCTATCTAATCAAGGCACTCGCTGCACACAGGTTAGAGGAGGAACCAGTGAGCCTCCACTGAAATCTCAAGTACGGTTTTCATTTCTCTCCCCATGACATCACAAAGCTATCCAAAATATCTGCACAAATCGAGACTATGTGAAACCCTATCCTCCACTGGCAAACCTCAATCAGTGGGAGGGCACTTTCTCACCTATTCTGTTGACCTGGAGGACCATGACAATGCAATGAGAACAAGCTTACACTTGTATTCTCTCTTACCCTAGGGCATCTTTATTTTCTCTACCCTGTTGGTGTTCACATTGTTAGTCAAGGACCACTGAAATCAGCTCAGGTAGACTGAGATTCTGGTGTATGCAGGGCCCTCCAGAGAGGAAGGCAGGCAACGGAGGACACGTGCGTGTCTACCCACAAAGCCCCGGGGCCAACGCGAATGATGTTCTTACTGAGCATTGCTATACTCAGAAGGGCTCAGGCAACACTCATTCTAAGTAACCTGGCCCCTTCTGAGTATGGCATCGCACAGTGCCATGGTTCTATATGTATGACTTGCCCAGTATGTGGTGAAATCACACATTATTGTTTACATTGCTCTCTCAACAGCATCAATCACTATGCAAAATATTAGCATAAACTGTCAGTATTTGAGCACTCTGCCATCAAACTCGGTACCATCAATCTGAGGGAATCCAACACTGGCTCTGTTGACCAAAGAATGAGGACAGAAAAATGACAAGCTTCAGACTGTTTTCTCCACCCGAGTGCATCTCTAATTTCCATTTCCTGTGCTGTTCACATGGTTAGCATGAATCACTAAAATCATCTCCGGGTGCCTGAGATTCAGTTGGCTCTAAGGGTTCCTCAATTCAAGGCACTCAGCTCAAGGAAGCAAGCACATCCCCCAAAATGGTGCAAAGTCCACCATGAAGGTGTTCTTGCTGAGCATTGCTCTATTCAGAAGGGAACCAATTACACATAGTCTAAGTGACTGGGACCTTTCCAAGCAGGGCACAGCGCACAGCTTCAATGTAAAGATCCTATCCAGACTCCACTGGAATTTCAAATACAGGTTTCATTTCACTTGCAACCTCATCACAACATCATGCAACCTTTTTCCAGAAAGTGAGTCATTTTCAACATCGTACCAAAAGACAACCCTCAATGGGTAGGAATCCCTTGGATTCTGACCTGGATGATCATGATACAGAGGGAAAAAGCTTGAGTTTTATTCCTCTTACCTCTGGCATCTTTATCTTCTCTAACCTGCTGCTGTTCACATGATCGACAAAGGATCACTGCTATCATCTCATGATGCCAGAGACCCACCTAGCAACAGGAACCCTCCTGGGTTACAGGCAGGAAAGCCAGGGCACATGTAGGTTCCCCTACACAGTCTCAAATCCACTATAAACGATGCTCTTCCTTAGCATTACTCTAGCCAGGGAGCCAACAATTACCCGTTTTCTGAGCCATTGCTACCTTCTTAGGTAGGGCACTGCACGAAGCATGGCTTCAGGAAAAGATCCTGCCCAATACCTTTCCCAGTCTGAAAATTAGCTTTGATTGCCCTCAACAGCACACAATGATTGTTATCAAGATATATCCATTGCTCCTTCAATTTGCAGCCTTCCCATGGTGGGCATCTCCTCTGCAATCATATGAAGGATTACAAGAACCCAGAGACAATGAGTTATCTACTTTTTCCTCTTCTATTATGAAGTATCTTCATCTTTTCTGGCATGTAGATATTACTGTTATTACAAAAATGAAAACACTGATATCACCTTAATTTGTCGAAGATTGCACTCAGAGGCCTGTCATGTTCTCTAGATCTCAAGGGAAGAAATTCAATGACACATGCTCAACTGTACCTGGGTCCAAGGCCTCCAAAAACATAGCCTTTTTTGAGCATCAGTCACCTCATAAATGCCTGTTCACATGCAGTATAAGGGCACAGGAACATTTCTGGGAAAAGCACTGCGCACACCTTAGCTTAAGAGATAAAATGTGTCCAGTTTCTCTTGAATTCTCTGCAAAGTGTTCATTTTGATTGATGCTCTACAGCGAATCACAGAATTTACATGTAGACCATGGGATCAGACCTATCTAATTATGGAACTGCTCACAGCTTTGAGGAGTAAAACCAGTACTGCTTCCACTGAAATTTCTAGTAGAGTTTTCATTTCTCTCCCCGTGACATCACAAAACATCCAAAATATCTACATAAATAAAGACTGTCTGTAAACCCTACCCTCCACTGACAAACCTCAATCAGTGGGAGGGCCCTTCCTCACCAACTCTGTTGAACTGCAGGATCATGATGATGCAAAGAGAACAAGCTTACGCTTGTATTCTCTCTTATCCGAGGGCATCTTTATTTTCTCTACGCTGTTGGTGTTCACAATGATAGTCAAGGATCACTGAAATAATTTAAGGATGTCTGAGATTCAGACAGAAGCAGGACCCTCCAGAGTAGAAGACAGGCAACAGAGGGACACGTGCATGTCCACTCACATAGTCCAAAAGCCAACGTGAACAATGTTCTTACTGAGTGTTACTCTACTCAGAAAGGCACAAATTACACTTAGTTTAAGCAATCTGCACCTTTCTAAGTAGGGCACCACACAGTGCCGGTTTCTATGTGTAGGCCCTACCCAGTGTCTACTGAAATCTACTGTTCACATGGTCAGCAAAGGATCACTGGTATCATCTCATGATGCTTGAGACCCAAGAGGCAAAAGGGACCCTCCTGAGTTAAGGGCAGGAAAGTCAGGGCACATACAGGTCCCCCTACACAGTCTCAAAGCCACTGTGAACGACGATGTTCTTCCTGAGCATTTCTCTACCCAGGAAGCCAGCAATTACACATTGTCTGAGCCATCACTACCTTGTTGGGTAGGGCACTGCATGGAGCACGGCTTCAAAGAAAAGATCCTGACCAATCCCTATCCCACTCTGAAATGTAGCTTTGATTGCCCTCAACACTACATAATGATTTTTATCAAGATATATCCATTGCCCTGGACAGTGTCTACTGACGCCCCTCCAATATGCAGCCCTCGCATGGTCTTTTACGATCACATAAAGCATTACAAGAACCCAGAAACAATGAGGTTTCTCCTCTTGTCTCTTCTATTGTGAAGTGTCTTCATCTTTTCTAAAGTGTAGGTATTCCCATTTTTACAAAAAAAAAAATACACACACACACACACACACACACACACACACACACACTAAAATCACCATGATTCCACCCCGATGCCTGCCATGACGGTGCTGAGTTAAAGACAGAAAACTCAGGAATACGAGCATCTCTATGTGGGCCCAAGACCTCTGAAAATGATGCTTTCATTGAGCATCGCTCAACTCAGATGTATCTGCTCACATTCAGCGGGAGGGACTAGGCATTTCTGGACAGAGAACTGCACACAGCTTGGCTCAAGCCAAAAGGCATGGTATGTCTCCCTTGAAATCTCTTCAAAAAATGTTCTTACTTACCTTTGTTCTACTGGGAAAGACAAATTACTCGTAGACTATGGGATCAGCACCTATCTCATAGGGCAGCACACAAAGCTCCATGAAAGGTGACCTGCACATTCTCCCTTGAAATCTTAAATACGGATATCTTGTTTTTCCCCACCACATCATGACGGGTTACAAACATTTGCATAAGATAGGGCTAATTGAACATCCTACACCCCACTCGTAATCCTGAATTGTTGAAAATCCCTAACCTTCTTTGTTCACCTGGATGTCCATAACAATGCAGAAATAACAATCTGGAACCTGTTTTCTATTTCAACAGAAGGCATCTTTAGCCTCTTAACCAGTCGATGTTCACACTGTCAGCAATGTATCACTGAAGGCATTTAAGGATGGGAAAAATGAACAAGACTTGAGGAATCTATCACTCTTTCTGACTTCAAATTCTTCTACAAAGTGACAATCAACAAAACAGCATGGTATTGGCAGAAAAACAGACACAGAGATCAGTGGAACAGAAGTGAGAGTCCCAAAGTAAACCCCTGTTTACATGTGCAAATAAGTTTTGACGAAGGAGCCAAAAACATACCCTGGAGAAAGGAAAGACTCTCCAATAAATGGTTCTGGGAAAACTGGAAAGCCACATGCAAAAGAATGAAACTTGACTACTGTCTGGCACCTAACACCAAGAAAACACAAAATGTATAATGGACATGATGAGAAGACCTGAAACAATAAATTGCATAGCAGAAAACATAGGTACTAAACTCATGGACCTTGGACTTAGAGGGTATTTTATGAATTTGACCTCAAAGGCAAGGGAAGTCAAAGCAAAAATAAATGAGTGGAACTGTATCAATATTAAAAGCTTCTACACGGCTAAACGAACCATCAAGAAGGCAAGGAGGCAACCATCTGAATGGGAGAATATACTTGCAAACAATGCTTCCAATAAGGGCCTAATAACAAGAAACAAACAGTCCAATTGAAAAATGGGCAGATGACCTGAACAGACACATCTCCCAGGAAGTCATACAAATGGCCAACATAGATATGAAAAAGGGCTCAACTTCACTATTAGGGAAATGCAAATCAAAGCATGAATGAGATATCGCCTCACATCTGTTAGAATGGCTATCATCAACAGGACTAAAAATAACAAGTGTTGGAGAGAATGTAGAAAAAAGGACCCTCATACACTGCTGGTGGGACTACGCATTGGTACAATCACTACAGAAAACAGTATGGAGGTTCCTCAAAAAACTGAGAGTCGATGTACCACATCATCTAGCAATCCCTTCTTCTCAGTATTTACCCCAAAGTCTTGAAAACATTTACCCACAAAGATATATGCACCTTAATGTTCATAACAGAATTATTCACCATGGCCAGGACATCGAAGCAACTGAAGTGTCTTAAGACAGATGACTGGATAAAGAAGATGCGGTACATATATACAGAGGAATATTACTCAGCTATGAGAAAACATGAAATACTGCCAATTGTGACAACATGAATGGATCTTGAAAGAATGATGCCAAGCAAAATAAGACAGATAAAGTAGAAAACCACATGATTTCACTTATATGCAGAATATAAATCCAAAAGCAATAAAGAAACATGACAAGCAAAGACTCATGGACATGGAGAGTGGATTAGTGGTTATTAGAGGGAAGAGTGGAGGGGCGAGGTAGTAGGAACAAAGGGGTCAAATATTTGATGACAAAAAGAAATCTGAATGGTGAACACACGATGCAACATATATACAACATACTGTTGAACTGTATACTTGAAATTTACTGCATTTCCATGAACAATGTCAGACATATTATTTTTAATTTTAAAAAAAATTATATAAAAAAAGATATCATCTCAGGAAACTTGAGATCCACATGCAACACGGCCCTCTTAAGTTGAAGGCAGGATGCTCAAGGGCAAATGCAGGTCCACCCACAGTTCCAAAGCTACCATATTCTTCTTGTTGAGCGTTGCTCTACCTAGAAAGGCACCGATTACATGTAGTCTAAGCAATTGGCACCTTTTTAAGTAGGGCACTGCACAAATCATGGCTTCAAGGTGGTATTACTTCCCTAGTCCACATTCCAACTGAAATGTATCATCAACCGCCCTCAAACATGACATAATGATTGTTGTGAAGATTCCTCCATTACCTTGGACAGTGTCTACCAACACCTCTCCAATTTTCAGCCCTCCCATCGTGGGCATCTCCTTGGGTCTTCTATGCTCACATGAAGGATTACAAGAACCCAGAGACAAGGAGGTTTCTCCTGTTGTCTCTTCTATTGTGAGGTGTCTTTATCTTTTCTAACATGTAGGTATTCCTGTTTTCACAGAAAAAAAAACACTAAAATCACCCTGAATATGCCCAAGATTGCACCCCGATGCCTGCCTGCCATGATGCTCCTGAGTTCAAGACAGAAAACTCAGGAACACATGCATCTCTATGTGGGTCCAAGGCCTCGAAAATGTTGATTTTGTTGAGCATCACTCAGCTCAGAAGTACCTGTTTACATGCAGTGGAAGGTAACAGGCATTTCTGATCAGAGTACTTCACACACCTTGGCTTAAGGGATAGGATGTGCTCAGTCTCCCTTGAATTCTCTTTGAACCATGTTCTTACTGATCATTGCTCTACAGAGAATCATACAAATTACATGCAGACTACAAAGAGGCACCTATCTAAGTAGGGCACTGCAAAGAACTCATGGAAGAAGACCTGCGTAGTCTCCACTGAAATCTCAAATACAGTTTTCATATCTCAGCCCACAACATGACAAAACTATCCAATATATTTGAATAAATGGAAACTATATGACAACCCTACCTTCCACTCACAAATCTCAACGTCGAAATCCCTCATCTGCTCTGTTTACCTGGATGATGATGATGACACAAACATTAACAAGTTTGACCCTGTTTTCTCTTCCATCCAAGGGCATCCTTATCTTCTCTATACTGTTACTGTTCAGATGGTTAGCATGAATCATTGCAATTATCTCAAGATGCCTGAGATTCAGGTGGCTGTAAGGCAGTTCAAGGCACTCAGCTCAAGGACACATGCACAGCTACCCACACAATCTAAAGGCCAACTCAAATGATTTTCTTCCCGAGTGTTGCTCTACTCAGAAAGGAACCAATTACACACAGTCTAGGTGATCAGCACCTTTACAGGTAGGGCACAGCACAGCACACGGCTTCATTGTGGCGAACCTGCTCTGTTGCCTCTGGAATGTCAAATATTGTTTTCATTTCTCTCTCAACCACATCACAACACATTTCCACAAACTGAGACTATCTGAACACCATAACGCAAAACTACAACCCTCAATCAGTGGGAATCCCTCACCTGCTCTGTTTACCTGGATGATCAGGACGATACAAAGAGAACACGCCTGAGCCTGTATTCTCTCTTATCTGAGGGCATCTTTATTTTTCCCACCCTGCTGGTGTTTACCTCATTAACAATGGATCACTGAAATCATCTCATGTTGCATGAAATTCAAGTGGAAGCAGGGCCTTCCTAGTGGAAGGCAGGCAACACAGGGAAACAAGCATGTCTATCCACCCAGTCCGAAGGCCAAACCAAACGGTGTTCTTGCTGAGTGTTGCTCTACTCAGAAAGGCCCAAATTACACATAGTCTAAGTGATCTGAACCTTTCTAAGTGGGACACCACACAGAGCAGTGCTTCATGGTTTGGCTTGCACAGTGTCTACTAAAATCTCAAATACTGTTTTCATTTCTCACTCAACAACATTGAACAGTACCCAGAATATTAGCATACACTGTGACTATTTCACTCCCTACCATCCAGCTCATTAACATCAATCAGTGGGAATCCCTCATCTGCTCTCTTTACATAGATGATCATGATGACACAGAGAGGACAAGCTGGACCCTGTTTTCTCTTTCATCAGTGGGCATCTTTATCTTCTCTAACCTGCTGGTCTGCACACTGTTCATATAGATCACTGAAATCACTTTGGGATGCCTGAGATCCACTTGGCTGCGAGACCTCCAAGTCAATGCAGGAAAATCAGAGACAGATGCACGTCTACCCACTAGGTCTAGAGGTCACCACAAACAATTTTCCTAATGTTTCTCTACCCAGGTAGCCACGATTTCATGTATTCTAACCGACCATCAACTCGCTGGGTAGTGCTCTGCAGAGCATCGTTTCAAGGTGCAGGTGCTACCCAGACCACATCCCACTTATAAATTTATCATTGACAGCCTTCTAACACAACATAATGTTTGTTATCCAGATTTTTCCTTTACCTTAGATAGTGTAAAATGGCCACCCTCCAGTTTGCCCTCTCCCAAATTGGGGATGCCCTTGGGTATTCTATGATTTCATGTATGATTACAAAAATCCAGAGATAATGAGGTTTCTCCTTTTTTCTCTTCTATTATCAGGTGTCTTTTTTTATCTATCTTGTAGGTATTCCTATCATCTTGAATATACAAGATCACACTCAGTCCTCCGGAGTCATGACAGAAAACTCAAGCATACACACATCTCTACATGCATTCAAAGGCCTATGAAAACGTTACTTTTGTTGAGCATCACTCAGTTTAGAAAGGTGTATTGACATGCAGTAGAAGGGAACAGGCATTTCTGGGCAGAGAACTGCACATAGCCTGGCTCAAGGAAAAGGATGTGGCCAGTCTCCCGTGAAATCTCAAATATGGCTTTTATTTCTCTCCCCACCGTATCACAATAGCACTATCCACGATATTTGCATAAACTGATTACAGTTAACTGAGCACTCTACCATCTAACTCGCAACCCTCAGTTGGTGGGAATCCCTCGTCTGCTCTGTTTTCCTAGATGATCATGTGATATAGAGAAAACAAGCTTCAGTCTTTTTTCTCTTTTATCCGAGGGCATCGTTATCTTCTCTAACCTGCTGCTGTTCACATTGTTTGCAGTGGTTACTGAAATCATCTCAGGATGCCCAAGTTCCGGGTGGCAGCAGGGCCCCCCTGAGTTGAAGGCAGGCAATTCAGGGACACATGCGCATCCACCTACACAGTCCAAAGGCCACCACAAAGAATGTTCTTGTTGAGCAGCAATTTATCCAGAGAGACACCCACTGAACAAAGATTAAATAGTAGGCATCTTTCTGGGAAGGGCACCACACACAGCTTGTCCTCTAGACAGAATAACTGACCAGTTATCCTCATGCTCTCAAAGTAGCTGTCATCTGTCTCCCTACCAAATCATGATAATTGTACCAAGATTTTCCCATAACTCTAGATAATGGAGACCCACTGCTCTCCAACTTGCATCCCTTCCTCCACATCTGCTCTATGTTTACCTGAGTGATTATGAACACCCAAGAGAGAAAAAGATTGTTCCTTTTCTGTTTTCTTCTATTAGAAAACATCTTTATGTTATCTAACCTTTAGTTTTTCATGTGGTATGAATGGAAATTTGAAAATGCTTTGGTTCTTTCTATAGCTTAAACAAAATCTTCCAACACATTTACCACATCTTTCTTCTCCCCATGAATTTCTTCAAGGCACATATATAAACAGTGACAGAACATCGAATATTCTATAACAAGAAGTAGAGATACATCAGAGATGAGAGGAGAGAAATTTACCTCCCTTTCCCATACTTTAGAAGAAACTAAACTTTTATCTTTGTTAATTCCAGGAGAGAAATGAATTTAGACCTGGGATCTGTCTTTTTGTCTTCTCACTTCTGGATATCATCTACCCTAATCGAAATTCTGATTGTTGAAACTATATTTTTCTGTCCCTATATTCTGAAATTTTTAAAAGAATTGGTTGATAACTAAGAAAATGAGGCAGGTCAGAAAGATGAAAAAGTCAATTATTTTCCCTTTTCTTCTGGCAGTAAGCATGAAACAAAAATAAGAAAAATAAGAATGTATTCAAAAGAGAAATAATAAATTGTAAGTTGTTAGGAAGAACAAATTTCAATATGTGAAGACATACAAAGCTATTTAGTTTGTTTTGTTAGACAAACCATAAGCTTGTTTGACTAAGAAAAGTGTTTTTTTTCTAATTTTAAGAAATCAGGAAGTTAATAGTAGTTAAGAAAGAAGTATAAAATTAATATATTTCAATATTAAAAATATTTTCTCTGGTTCCCTAATTATAGAAGAACAGCAATACATTTATTTTGAAAAACTAAGACAAATTCAGTTCATAAAAATGAAAACAATTTATACCATTTCTTTTCTGCGGGATCTTGTATAATCTTTCTACATTAAACAATGATTTCCTTCTGAAAATGCATTATAATTGTTCAATTTGATTAACAAATAATTAACATCTGCTCAATACTCTCTCATCAGACAGGCCGAGTGCTTAACATACATTTGGAGATCATTTCATTTGCTTGAGATAACATTCGCATTATATTAAAATCATGATTCAGGTTATATCACAGGTTTGCTATTAAGTCTAAATGGAGCAACCTATGTAAGATACTTGAGTAACCTAAAATGAGACATAGGCACATCACTGAATAGTTTATCACAACGTTCCTTACTGCAGCTGTCAAGACTCTTATTTTTTAATACCATAGCAATTCCCAATTCAGAGACTACTTACCAACACACAAGATATTAACCTACTATTAGAAAAGATAAAAAATCCCACTATTCCATTGCCTGTGTTTAGGTTCTAGGGGCTTCTCAGTTTTCTGGGGCCTAAGTGGGTTTCCAAGATCCAATGGTATCAACGAGCAGCAATAATGCTCTAGTTACCGCAATCATTTTTTTTCCTACCCAGACAATTTTGACTTTGGTCTCACATGCAGGCCCTAACCCAGTAGCTAAAACAAACTCAAAAGAGGTAATTTATAAAATACATTAGCAACAGCATACAACAAATATTATATAAATATGCACAACCTATAATGGTATTACTAAACACTGTGGTTTTGGCTAAAATTGTAAAGAATTCAATGAAAACATTTAGAAAGACTGTCAATTGCGCCTAATTAACCCACATCCCCATGCATTGCCTGCAGCTTCAAGTTTCAATTGAATATAAATAAAAATATATTTCTTTTGGTATGAGTATCCATGAAGTTTTCTGGAAAGTAAACTAAAACATAATGACAAGCCATGAGTGTTCTACATTTTATATAGCATACAAACCAACCCACACACCACTGGCATTGTAATTTAACATGGATATTGTTGCTATCATTCAATAATATTTCTCATAAAAAATATTATTGAAAGATATCTACCAGGTATATCACTGGTTAAAAATGGGATGTGGTGGGGAAGCAATATTTGGTGGGAAATTACTAAATATCTCATTATAAATTATTTCCTTATTTTAGTAGTCATATAAAAATTATTAGATCCTTAAAAATCAATACAATTTTACCGCTTGTTTTGGGATAATAGGAAATCTATAATCCTCTATGAATCCTGGGATTTCTTACTGGATAAAGGGTAATAATGGAACCTGCCATTAATGTTAGCAAAGAATACAGAAATAGTCCTAGTATTGGTAGTAACAGTGGCAGCAGTGACAGTAACAGAAGCAATAACAGTAGTGATAATTAAGTATTGACAACGTAGCTGGAGCTTCCAGGCCGATTCTTTCATTGACCCATATACCAAAATAAATTCTGCAGGAATTTTGCCTACTTGTTAAATTTAATTTCTCTCTTAAATTGTCTTTTTTTCCCTATAGAAAAAGAAAGCCAGAGCCACCTTGGATGGACTGAAAGCAAAATCCTCCTGAACTTGGTAGGAACTCAGCATACAAATAAATCCTGCTTTCTTGAATACCACCAAAAAGAACCATAAAGTCCTTTAAGACTTCAAAAATAAGAATTCATTCAAAACAGAAGAAAAATATACATCTGCTAGGAATAAACCTATCGTGTACTGTGTATACTGTCATGAAGGAAGCAGCATAATTTTCTTGAGTTGAAAATGGCTGGGTTGCATAACTGATCATGTGCAGGATAAGTAAACAGAACTTTTTAAAGATGTTTATATTCCACAACATCCTAAATTTGCACCCTATAATCAAAACTCTGTCATTTATTAAAGGAAACTTAAAAAAATGACGTATATAACCACTGAATAAAAATAGTTGTGACTGTTAAAAAAACAGACAAATGAAATGAGTAAGGCACATAATTTGCCTCCCCCTTTCCTAAACAGAACCATCAAAAGTTTAGCAATTACTAAATTGTGGGAGTAGCTTAGCAACTTATACAGATGTGACTTGTATAGAATGGAGAACCTGTATGTGATTCAACAATTTTTTTTTTAAATTTACATTCATGTAAATGAATACTGCAAAACCAAATGTATCCCACATGGATTAAATAGTTGAATTTTAAAATACAAACACAGTACACCATTTAAAATATAGATCAATATCCATGTCTTATGTTTGATGGATTGACCAGATAACAGAATGCACATACCATGATCTCATTCTATAAAAACTATGTGTATCCCCTCATACATTTTAGCTACTTTTATAGCAGAGTAATAAACTCTCATTCGTAGATGTAAAAGGTTTTGAAAATAAATATACCATGAAGTTCACATCAGTTAAAATACTTACATGGAATATAGAAAAGTGTGTTTATTCTGCTTAAGTTCACTACTTACTGAAATCATACTACATACATCTATTATTAATAAAAATCACTAAAGACATTTCATTCTTTCAAACAATAAAATCTACATCACTCATTACACTAGGGCCCATGAACAATTTACTACACTCCATATTCACCAATATTTCCCATCACTGAAATAATGATTAACATTTTGATATTAAGAGTAATAATAAAAAATAATAATAACCAATATTTACATCAACTTGATGCTTACTAACCTTTCATATAAAGTATTTAGACTGGATTTTGACTAGTTTAATCATCAAAATTATATAAACTTATTTAAACTGAAAATGGGTTAAAGACTTAAATGTAAGGCCTGAAACTGTAAAACTCATAGATGAAAACATAGAAAGTAAACTATTTGACATCAGTCTGAGTAACATCTTTTTGGATATGTCCTCTCGAGCAAGGAAAACAAAACCAAACACACACACACACACACACACACACACACACACACACACACACACACACTTGGGATTACATCAAACATAAAAAGTTTCTGCACGTCAAAGAAAACCTTCAACAAAAAGACAACCCACTGAATGGGGGTATATATTCACAAATGATATCTCTGATAGGAAGTTGATATCCAAAATATGTAAGAAACTCATTCAACTCAATAACAACAAAATTAATAATCTAATTAAAAATGGGCAAAAGACACAAAAAGACATTTCTCCAAAGAAGACATACAGATAGCCAGTAGCAGACATATGAAAAGATGCTCAACAACACTAATCATCAGGGAAATGCAAATCAAAACCACAACGAGATACTACCTCACAGCAGTCAGAAAGGCTATTATCAAAAAGTCAACAAATAACAAGTGTTGGCGAAAATGTGGAGAAAAGGGAACCCCCGAGCACTGTTGGTGGGACTGAAAACTGGTGCAGCCACTATGGAAAACAGATTCCTCAAAAAGCTAAAAATGGATATACCATACCACCCAGCAATTCTACTTCTGGGTATTCATCCAAAGAAAAAAGAAACACTAATTTGAAAAGATATATGCACCCTTATGTTCATTGCAGCATTATTTACAATAACGAAGATATAGAAGCAATCTAGGTGTCCATTGATGAATGAATGGATAAAGAAGGGGTGGTACATATGTACAATGAAATATTATTCAGCCATAAAAAGAATGAAACCTTGCCGCACTGGAATATTATACATCAATGAAAAATGAAATCTTGCCATTTGCAACAACATGGATGCATCTAGAGGAAATTATGCTAAGTGAAATAAGTCAGAGAAAGACGAATACGATATGGTTTCACTTATATATGGAATCTAAAAACAAAACAAAACAAAAATGGACACAGAAAAAGACCAAAGGGATGGTTACCAGAAAAGAAGAGAAGGGGAGATAGGTGAAAGGGGAGGGAAATATAGTCAATAATATTGTGATAAGTTTACATGGTAACTGGTGATTACTAAAATTAGTGGGGTGATCATGTTGTAAGGTATAAAAATGTCAAATCATATTGTGCACTTGAAACTAATCAATATAGGCTTGTATATCAAGTATACTTAAATAAAAAAAATTTTAAATTATATAAACTTGATTTATACCATAGAATTTTTTGAGCTTTGAATAAAGAAAGGTATCTCCATAACCTAGAAGGTGACGGAGATTCATAAATGCCTATATAATTAGTAGCCATTTCCACTAAAGGCACATATGTTAATGACATTAGTTATTTCCTATTCGGATTTACCATACACATTCACACGATGTGAACCTAGACAAAGTCTTTCTTAGTGAGGACTTACCCTCATTCACTATCCCACTACTTGTCCTTAATCACTAAAAGCATAAAAGTACTCACGGTTGCCTGGGGTCTAGGTGGCACAATGGCAAACACTTTTAGATGTCAAGCTCCAGGTAGCTACACATGGACAAAAAAATATGTAAGACAGCATTTATAAAAAGTAATAAATTAATCATTAAACACTAGGTTCCCATTTTACTAGATATGTTGACCATCAGAAACTTTCATTAAAAATCATTAGACATGTATTTATCAAAAGTCTACTTGGAGTGGCACATCAGCAAGCTGTATATCCTTTAAATATCCAACAGTTTCCCACCCTTTAAAAGGTAAAAATTTAATTTTATCTTAGAAATACTTGTAAAATTGGTTGTCATATTAGTTATGGAAGTGTTAGTAGTTGTAATAGCAAATGAGCATCATTTGGTGAATGATTATGTAGCTAAAGGACAAGATACTTTTGTTATCTGAAAAATAACAGAAATAAAAACAATTTTATCATCACAAGATTAGATTCCGTTTCTGCCAAAATTTGTTTAGCATTGCATTCTAAACCAGTTAATAATTGATCATTTAAGGCTTTATTTAAATCCAATTCATAAAAACTCGAAATTGTAATAATCTAACTAGAATGCTCTAAATATAAGAACTCACAGAGAAGTTGGGTTGGAAAAAATACTATTTTATACTGTTCAATAATAATAGCAAAGACAAGGGGGATAAAAATATAATCAATAGAAGAAAATTGCTAAGAACACATTTATCATTTCTAGATATCATTAAGAATACAGCATGGCTTTCCTGAGGAAAACGAGACTGTATGATATGTACCAAAATCAGCAGGTGAGAAAGATCTGCTTTATAAGGAAGGATGTTGATTTTGCTCAAATTCCATCATTACCAAAGCACACCGAGAACAAAGATGTTCAGGGAAACTTTACAAAGTGATTTTATTTTTCAGATCTAAATATGAATGAGTTATATTGTTCCAAAAATCCCCAAAGAGAGTAAGAACATTTGCCACACCAGATTCAATGGTATTGTCAAAAGCTAAATAATTAACACATGGGATTATTGCTCAAATAATTAAAAGACTTGCTAGACAAAAATGCAAGATATTGTGGTATGTAGGAAAACATGTATATGTTAGAAATTGTTTTGCATCCTCAGTTTGTATCATTAACCCAAATGTATACCACTTTAATTACAGAGTTGAATTTGAAAACAGAAAATGCTTTTGATCTGAAATGGTATAAATCTTTTCACATTCGTGAATTAACCATATTATATAGTCTGATGCAATATTTTGCAAAATGGCACACACAAGACACACACAGAAATGCAGATGTTGGCACACTGATTTCTATTATAAGGACAGAGTACATGTTTAAACACAGAAAACGAATTTCAATATTAAGTTACCATGAGTTAACATTATTAAAAGGAATAGGAATGCAAAAGTTGTGTGTGTGTATCTTAGACTCACTACTGTGACATAAGTGTACGGATCATTAAAAAACCAATAGAAAAAGAAAATAAATTTACAACACTCACTTTTACTGCGTCTAGCAGCTTCAACAAGTCACTTTAATAAAAAGCTTCTATTTGTATAAAGAAAAATTTGATATTAATAAAAATCATAATCATTAACCATTACCATTGACAATTAACACCGACTTAATGATCACTTGCTTGCTATTATGGGTTCTTAGATGAAATCTCAGTAGTGTTCAAATTCACTCACATCTCTCATCATATAAAATCGTTATTAATTTCTTATCCTAGAATTGCCTGAGAAATGACTGAGAAAGTGGTAAGTAAAAGTGCTCTTTGTAGTACAAATTAGTAGTTGATAGAGGGTCACGGGGATGGGAAGCATGACATAGGGAGCGCAGTCATCAGTAAGGTAATGGCTAGGTGTAGAGCCAGAGAGAAGATAGAGCAACTGGTGGGGCGGAGAGGTGGGGGGGGCGGTGTTTCATAAACTATATAAATGTGTAACCAATGTTCTGTATACTTGAAACTAATTTTAAAAAGTGTTTTTTGTGTTACTAATAAACATAATAGCCATAGTAGTAATTGTAGCAGCAGCAATAGTTAGCAACACAACACTAATAATATTTGCTTAATGATTACTTACCTGACAGAACTATGCTAGGAACTTCCATACGGATTTTCTCATTTAATTATTGAAACAAACATGTATTAATGAAATTTAATAATACCATAGCACAGATATATCATGAGTACCAAAGGAGATGACACATGAAAATACATTTGAAAACTGAAAATCAATAGAAACTCAAAAGCAATGATATTAGCACAACAAAAAATTGCTAAATATCATGTCCATAACATGTTAAATTCCTATTAAAAATTATGTTTTGTCCCCGAATATCAATAATTACTGTCCAAAGACTATTGAAATAAGAATGCATGTAGAACATTTAAGAAGTTTAAATTTCCTAAAAATAAATTTACAATTTGTTTTTCTGTTATCTGCACAGAAAATAGAATATTCTGGAAAACTGCAAACAAAAATAAACTATTATGTAACTGCTAATTTAACTGTGACCAGGATGAGAAACACTCATGTAGTTGCATTATTGTATTGATTTTTTTAAAATTCACTCATTATCCATATATAATCAACAACGTCAATAATATATTTGTTTAATGCCTACAGCACTTGGTATTCCTAGGTGGTCTCCTATCCAAGTACTAACCAGGCCCAACCCTGCTTAGCTTCAGAAATCAGATGAGATCGGGCACGTTCAAGGTGGCATGGTCGTAGACTTGTCAATAATATTTTAAAGGAAATTTGAGAAAGCACTTCTAATGTTCACTTCTTAATATAAATGGATGATATTAATCAAGAAAACCACAGACAGGAATAGAAATGTGGGGACTTGGCCACGGCAGATTCAAAATGACATTATCAAAGAGTAGAGTAGTTAACACAAAATGACCTTGGTTTACAAAGCCAAAGAAAGTTCCCTACAACAAAACTGGAAGCTGAAATGGCTCATTTCCTGAGGAAAAAAAAATCAATTTAAAATCTCACATAAAGATACAAATCCAAAAGCCTCCACCAGGGATTACAACAAAGAAGAATTTTGAAGTATCAAATCAAAGTATCAAAATCTGAAAAGTGTAACATATTAGAAAGCTATATCAAAGAGCTAGCAAGCCCTTCCTAATTGTTGAGATTAACCCCACGGGTCATAGTTAGGGCCTAAAAGTCTGAAGAACTACTGAGGTTAATTAATGTGAAGATCAAGGTATGTGCAAAGGGCCAATGGCAGCAACATTGCCTCAGGGCTGCAAACGAATTTCTTGTTGACAATATTTAGTTAAATATTAAATTCCAATATTAGCTATATAATCATATATAATCAATATGAATATCCATTAGTATGGATAGCTATGGAGTATTTTGAGGAATAAACAAGTTATATAATGGGCAGAGTGGGTTCCAATATTCATGTGAGAAAAAAGTACAAAACTACAATACTGGAACCAGTAAAAATGTCTACATTCATTTCTAGGCACATCACACAATATGCCAAATGTGTATATATTTTCAATACAACCAGGAAGATACCAGTTGGCATGTGAGATTATAAAATATCACATTATAAATCATTGCCTTAGTTCACAAGTTATGTGAGTTATTAATAGCTTCATTAATACGACAATATATTTCATCTTAAAAATCACTTGCAAAAAGCTGAAAATCATATGATATCACTTATATATGGGATATAAACCTAAGAGCAACAAATGAACAGGACAAACAATCAGAGACTCATGGACATGGACTATAGACTAGTGGTTACCAGAGGGTAGGGGGTAGGGGAGGAGGAGGGAGGTAGACGGAGTAAAAGGGGTCAAATACATGGTGACATTAAAGAATTAAAAATTAATTAATAATGACTTGCTATGAGACACTAGAGAAACATTAGTTTCTACAAGAACCAGGATTTCCAGTCACCTAACATTTGATAATTGAAGATTTCTGCTTCCAGATTAGATGGAAGAACAAAATTTATAACCTGCCTAAAACAACAAAAATTGAACGAAATAGATGGGAAGAAAGGCTGATGTTGTACTTTGAGTAACAGATGACCGCAACCCATGAGGAGAGCCCATCCACTGTCTAAGGCAACTGCTCAGAGAGAGAACACAGATGCTAATGGGGAGGAGAAACCAGGGCAAAGCCATGTTAACTAAATGACATGGAAAATTCGTGATCATCTCAACAGAGCCAGAGAAGTGCTTGATAAAGTCTAACATCTATATTTCAAAACAATCTGAGCAAACCAGACAGAGGAGATTTATGTCTTCAATCCACTGAAGGGCAACGACAAGAAACCTACAGGTAACATCAGACTTAATTGTAAAAGACTCAGTACTTAACTCCTGAGAGCAGGAACCAGACAGAGACATCTATAGTCACTACTTCCATGCCACACTGATGCTGAGCTCAAAGTAATAGAAGAAGCTGATAAAAATCCTTCTTTGTTAATTTTAAACCTTGGATAGACAAAATCAAGTGTCTGACATTTGCAACTATTAACTGTCCCTCCCTCCACACACACACGTTTGTGGTGGCTTCAATATTTAACAATGTAGAGAACGATCTCTACTTAACAGTTATCCACAGTTATAGAAAATAAGCAAATTGAATAACAACAAGTAAAATATATTCCAATATGTAAATGAAAAACAAAGCCTACACCACACCCCACGAGTGATAACTAAATATGCTCCTCTTATCATTAACACAAGTAGTGCTAGTATTATTAGGGCTGATGGCACTCATTGTAAGAGTCATGGTAATAATAAATAGGAAAAACCTGTTGAATGATTGCTATCTAGGCAGGTAATATAGTTCAGACATTATTGTGGATTTTCTTATTTGACACAAAAAACCTAAACCAAAGAAATTCTCCATGATTCTATAGCTCAGAATTTTCATGAGGATTTATGGAGGAAAAATGTAGAAAATACTTTTTGTGACTGAAAAGCAAGAGACATGGAAATGCCATCTTCGAATCACAACCACAATTCCACAGCTACCGAATACCATTTAAATATGACAGGTCTAATTCCTATTTACAATCTTCTTACCTAAGTGCCAAAAGTTCTTCCAGGAAATTTGATATGACCCAAAACTGTCATTTATACCATAAACAAACTATTCTAGATATTAGTGCTTCAGAAAGAATCCCTGGTAAAGCTGGATGAAAAGGATGCAAAATCCCTACAAAATTATGGTTTTAGAGCTCAGTTCTGTGAATGAAATAAACCTTTGAAAAAGAGAATTGACTACTGCTGAGGTATAATCCAAAAATATTTTTTGTATTTAATGATTTAAAGCACTGAACAGGGGGATTACACAGTATGTTCAACCATTTAAAACTGCTTCAGAAAACTGTAAGTGTCACCACACATGCTTAATGGTCTTAAAAATGAGAAGGGTCAAGAGATAAGATGGTAAGGCAAAAAGTAAAGATGTCTAAATCTCTATGTCTCTCACCCATAAGCAATAATCAGTCAGTCGTAATAAAAATAAAAATAAATGAAATAGTAAAAAAAATGTAAAATATGCAAAATGTAAACTCATTGTATCCTTTCCAGACATCTTTGAGGAAGGCAGTATAATTTTCTTGAAGGACACAAAAGCTGAATTGCATAACCTATTTCTTACCGGATCAGGGTAAGAGCAAGATCTTTAAATCCTTTCCTATTGGCTGGAACAAATCCGCATTGGCCCTTGCCCATATTTAGAGTTTAATGGTTTCAACACTGTCTGATGTCCAGGTGCTTGCCAGGACTTTACTGGTTCAAACAACAGCAAAATCGCCACAGTAGGGCAAAGTCTACAATTTTGAATTCTCCCCACATATGTTCCCTTTCACCACTAGATTAAATGAGAATTACCTAAGAAAATTTGACTTTTAAAAAAGCAAGAGATTTAACTTCTACATGCCCGGGGACTGCTTCTGCTACAAGGTGATTATTAACCAGCTCCCAGGTTACATGATAAAATGAGTCAGCGTCAAATTACTAGCAGCAATGGCAGTAGAATTCAGCACTAACGTTGCTAATTATATTATGAAGAATAATAGGAACAAAAAAATAAGAGAAGAACAATGAGAAAAACTTACATTTTCCTGATCCCACTTGCACAGCAGGCAATATACCTGGGGCTTTTATGCAGATTTCCTCATTTGATCCTCAGGATAACCTGAAAAGCAAGAGAGAAGCAAAGTCATTATATTATCAAAACATAACATTTCATATCTCCCCTGAAATTACTTATGACATATTCACTCCCTATTTACAACTGTTTTTCTTTCTATATCACTCACTGGCTGTTCCTCCTCAGTTGTCTTAGCTGATTTCTCTCTATTGTCTGAATATTGGAGCACCCCTGGGTTCCATCTTAGAATTCCTTCTTTCTCTACCTACATTCATTCCTTGGATGAATGCTTCCAGTCTCACGACTTTCAATAACATCTGTATGCCTCTGACACCCTATTTTAAATTTGGAGCCTAGGCCTCCCTCCAGACCTCAAAGGAACTCAATAGCCCACCCAAGGTATCCATTTGCATGCTAACAGTGATCTCAAATTTAACTGACCCCCCCCCAACCTTCTTAAAAGAGACTTCCCCATCTCACCCTTCCAGTTATCTAGGCCAAATTCATTGAATGCTTTTTTAAAATTATTTTGATTTGTATTGTCTGATATGGTCACCATTAACAAGGAGCCACACGTGGCTATTAAGCAGATGAAATGTGACTTGCCTAAATTGTGAGGTATTATCCAAGAGTAAAATACATACCATAAATCATACAGCAGAAAAAATGTAAATTACTTAATGTTTTTTATTGATTACCTGTTGAAATAATAAAAATTTGGATATATCAAATTAAATTAAATATATTGACATTAATTCCACCTATTTTACTGTTTAATATGACTATTAGGAAATTTCAAATTACATATACAGTTCGCATTATGTTTCCATCAGACAGTAATGATTTATACCAGACTGATTCCAATGAGTTTGGTTTTCATGTGGTTGCCTGGGCATTCCTTGATCAGTTGGATTCTTAGTCCCTGCAAAACATTTATTTACCTGAGGGCCCTTTTTAGAACAGAGGTGAAAAAAAAAGACTAAAATAAATGTCCGAGGTTTGGGGAAGGGAAATGGGCAACAGAACAGAAAGCAAGAAGCCTTCAAAACTTGTTTGATAATTTCGAGATACCATTCACTTAGTTGATGTATTATACTAAAGGTGCTTTGCACAGCTATACTACTGGAATTCAAACAATATGCAAATAATATAGGCATAGAATAGTGAAAATCATTCACAGAAAAACTATAAAAAATAGTAAGCCAGACTAGAATATTGAGCAGAAAGATGAGAAATATACACTGATATCAATAGTTTCCTTACAAACCAAGCCATAATCAAATAGAATACAAGGGGAAAGCCTACTCAAAACAGAATTCTTCATTAAAATTCCAATACCGTATGAGCAGAAAGAAATGAGGACTATTGGAACTTTACAACATGGAGTCCATGGGAGCCATGACCGTGATGTCAACTGGCACATAAGGGGAATACCGTTAGGATATGACTGGAACACCCCAAACCACAGAGATGTCAGCCACGACTATCCTGGATAAGTCCCCATCTGCAGGAGCCGATAAGCATGAGGATCCCACCTTGTAAGGACCATAGAAGCTGAACACCTTAGACAGACGATGCTCAAGCCTGACCAGAGAGCATCACAGACAGGTGCACTAGAGCCAAAGGCCCTTCTGAGAGCCTGTCGGAGCCACTAGCTTGGGACTGACATGCAGTTCTCTGCGCTGCCCATCAACAGAGTTCCCTTTGGAGATGCTAAGGACTTTCATCCCTCCACTCTGCCACATGAGACTCTGTACTTCCTCCTCTCAGTGTGCTGTGTGTTAACCCGTGTGGGTACCCGATTGGTTTATCTAAGAAGGTTCCACTCAATAAACCTGGCCTTGGGGAAAGACACAAATGTGTTCAAGGGTGTTACTCCGGTAGCTGCTTTTCTTACTCACAAGTTCACCAAGGCCACAATATATAAACCAGAAGCAATGCCACTCCACAATAATGACCAGAAGTCCTAGATTAGATCCTTGAATTCAACATCTTGGTTCTAAAGAGCAAGTGTGGATGAATGGGTAAGGTCTTCATCCCAACAGTAAGCATGCTCTCTGAAACACTCTTATCACTGGAGGATGTGAAGTTTGCCTTGAATTTTACTATGCATCATACTCACAGTTATTACCCAACACATGCAGAACTGAAGAAAATTAACTGAAAATACTACCCACTGCTAAGCTGCTTCAGCAAGTTAGGTGGACAGATAAGACATATAAAAACAAAGAGCTTCCCTTACTTAGTACCAGCAATAATCATTTTTAAAATATATTTGTAAACTACTGATTTTGATAATGATGAAAAGGTAATTCGCTGCCACAGTTTCAGATTTTCCGGTAGTTTTCTTCTAGAGTACCTAATTTACTAGAAATCCTCTTGAAAGTCACAATAACCTAACAAGTTAGGAAAAGTCTGGCCAGAACCTAGGAGACGAGAACCTAGAGAAGAATACCCAGGACTCAAAGGCGCTTTGCTTTACACAGATGGCATGTGCTTCCACTATGATCAATTTCAAGCGTAAAATTTTCCACACAGCTACTGGAGTTTTCCTTTTAAAACATTAACGCGAACACGCTTATTATCCTCTGCTCAAAACCCTTCAATAGTTTCTCATAAATCAGGATAAAATCCTAGGAAACCCCTTGCCTTAGAGAAGGTCTTTCAGGGATCTGCCCTGCCCCTCAGCTGGCCTTTCACACCCTATTTCTTACCACTTCCCTCCCCAAACTGGTCTCTCCACTTTAGAACTGGAGCACACTCCCCCAGGCAGGAAATTGCCTGTAACATTCTGCCTCCAGACAGCCACAGGGCTTGCTCCTTCGCTTAGTCCAAGGTTCTGCTAAAGTGCCTCCTCAGCTCAGGA
>NW_006443151.1:28899-29991 GCF_000325575.1 Pteropus alecto
TTCCCATCACTCTCTAGACCCTGACACTGCTTTTTCCTTCTTTGTAACACTGACTTTTTTGGTTATTGTTGCTTTGTTTATTGTCTGTCTCCTGGTGCTAGAATATAAGCGTCATCAGATGTTTTCTTCACTTCTGTGTCTACAATACCTAGAACAGGGCCTGAAACATAATAGGAGCTTAAAAATATTTGTTGATTTAGCCAACAAAAGACAATAGCGTCCTACTATTACAATGGTTAAACAACAGCTCACTGGAGATTTCACAATTCCAGTGATGTAGGGTAAACTGGATTTTTACAAATCATGAATAGAGCTAAACCCTCATTTTACATTATATCCCAAAACTCATTGAAACTGTGTTCAAAGTTCCATTTTAAAATATAATTATATCAAAGCTTACTGATTAAAAGGCATGCGAAAGGTATATTATTAGTGAGAATATCACTGCAGAATAATGTATGTAGCATAATCCTATTGATATAGAAAAAGCGGATAATAAATATGTGTAGAAATAGACCTAGATATAAAGAGATAAGCATGCACATCTGTGGGGAGCACTGGATTTGCTTTAGCCAGGAAAAAGTTGTGGAAATGTTGCTAAGTTTGTACCCTGTTCAAGTTAAGAGCGTTAGAATTTAGGAGTAGGAACACGAGTGAGAGAGCAACTTTTTTTCTTCCCTGATATGTCTTGCATCTTACATTTGATAAACAAATATTAATATATAGGAAAAAAAAAAACAAGAAAAAGTTGAAAGCAAACCAATGCAACTCATTATATGACCTTAAACATACCCCTTACCCTCTCCAAGCCTGCAGATACCCCATTTCTAAAAAAGGAGATGATAATGTATATTCTAATTAGCAATTAACATTTAGGAAATGCTTTGTAGATGTCAGAGTGCTGAATGCCTTATACTGATCATTTTATTAAATCCTTATCCCCCTAACAAATACTGTCATATATAAAAGTATTACTCTTATCACAGATTTGAAATGAGGAACAAAAGAGATGCAATATGTGAAAATAATAACATAAAATACAAGACAACAGACAAACTTTCAGGCTAATCATCACATTAGATTTTTTTAATA
>NW_006443151.1:30027-33218 GCF_000325575.1 Pteropus alecto
AGTTATAGCCTACATCTCTTTCTAGTGGGGAGTGAGTATTATGCTTACTGCCTGAGTTCAACCTCTAATGTATTAAATTGCTGTTCTTTTTACCCAAAGCTCCCTAGTGAATTTGTGTTTCATGTGGCTACCAGAGCAGTCCCTGATCTGCAGCATCCAAGCCTCATGAATTGTGTTCCTGAGAGTCCAGGTCCCATCTCCAGGTCCCATCTCCGTGCAGAGCCTCTACCTACAGGGTACCCTAATCCAGAGAGCAAGACCTCCTCTGCCTGGCTTTGCCAGCACACCACTCTACAGCTCCTGTTTGGTTTCATTTGAATTTTGCAGTTTACCAGACTTTAAATTCTATTACTAACAAACCACAAACACCAAGAGAATCAACTGAAAAGTTTGAGAACTGACAAGATATTTCAATGAAGTAGACAGACAAAAAAAAACACACACGCAAATATTTAAGAATAATCACTTCTCTATGTAGCAATAATTAGCTGAAACAATGTTGTAACAGAACCACACACTAGGGTAAGAAAATCAACGTATACAAGAAATTCCCTGATTAGAATCTTAATGAGAACTGCTGAGGACCTATATAAAGACAACTATTTTTACAAAAGTTCTAAAACATGGATTAAATTGATATATACACCTGAACCCGGAAGCATTGCAAATATTTTTTGAGATCACAAAAATGAGTAAGAAGAGATACTTATCATGTGAAATGACATAGTAAACTACAATAAAGAGCAGAGTGGAGAGTGGGGAGGGGTTAAGAGATTAAGACACTACAGAGTTCAAAGGGAAAAATGGGAAGTTTCAGATGATAATGGGCAAGTTATATATTTGGAGAGAAAAAGTAGATTCAGATTATCACTGCTCCAAACAACAACCTCCCACATAAGTTAAAAACTTAAACTCAAGTAAAGAATAAAATGAATTCTATAAAGACAACCCAAAAGCATGCCTAGTATACATACTATGTATTTCTTTCGCTCCATGTGTCTTTGCTTATCTTACATTCAATTACAATCAAGTGCTACCTAAGTAGTTTTCAAATATTGACAAATGTTTTAATGCACATTAACTTGGGACATACACCAAGTCTAGCTTACTTGGAAGGAAGGGAGGGAGGAAGGAAAGAAGAAAGGGAAGGGAAAGAAAAACTAGAGAGATAGAAGAGGAGAGAGGGAGAGGAGAGGGACTGCTACAAGGAGAGAAGCGGCAGCGGCAAAGAAGAGAGGAGAGGGGAGGGAGGGGAATGGAGAGGGTAAGGGAGGAAAGGAGAGGAAAAGAGAAGGAGGATTGGAGGAGAGGCACAAAATATGAAAGGGATTAAGAAGTACAAATTACCGGTTATAAAAATAGTCACAAGGATGTAAAGTACAGCATAGGGAATATAGTCAATATTTTAACAGGGCAGTATGTTTACCAGGATAAGGTATATAAATGTCTAATCACTATATTGTACATTAATATAATATTTATAGTCAACAGTAACTGAAAAATAAATGTTGAAAAAAAGAAAGAAGGAGAAAGGAAGGGAAAGAACAGAGAAAGAAGAGAAGAGGGAGAGGAGAGGGAGGCGGGGAGGGATGAGGAGAGGAGATAGGAGACCAGGGGAAGGAAATGGAGAAGAGAAGAGGGGGAGGGAAGGACAGCTGCGGGCAAAGGAGAGGGGGAATGGGAAAGGGAAGAGTGAAGGGAAAAAAAGGAGGGAGGAAAGGGGAAGGGAAGGAGGGAAGGAAGGGAAGAAAAACTAGAGGAGAGATGGAAGAGAGGAGAGGGGGAGGGGAGAGGGACTGCTGCAAGGAGAGAAGCAGCAGCAGCAGCAGCGAAGAAGAGACAAGAGGGGAGGGAGGGGAATAGAGAGAGTAAGGGAGGAAAGGAGAGGAAAAGAGAAGGGGGTTGGGGGAGAGGCGCAAAATATGAAAGGGATTAAGTACAATTTACCAGTTATAAAAATAGTCACGGGGATGTAAAGTACAGCATAGGGAATATAGTCAATATTTTAACAGGGTAGTACATTTATCAGGATAAGGTATATAAATGTCTAATCACTATACTGTAAATTAATACTTATACATCAGCAGTAATGAAAAATAAATATTGAAAAGAAGAAGGGGAAAGGAAGGGGGCAAAAAACAGAGAAAGAAGAGAAGCAGGAGGGGAGAGAGAGGAGGGGAGGGATGAGGAGAGAAGATAGGAGATCACGGGAAGAAAATGGAGAAGGGAAGAGGAAGAGGGAAGGAGAGTTGTGGGCAAAGGAGAGGGGAAATGGGAAAGGGAAGAGTGAAGGGAGAAAAGGAAGAAAAAATGAGGGAGGAGAAGGTAAGGTAAGGGAAGAAAAGGAGAGAGAAAAAAAGAAGGAAAAGGAGTAAGAAAGGGAGGGCAAGAAGGGAACAAGAAAGGAGAGGGGCAGAGAAGAGAGGAAAGGGAAGAAGGAAAGAGGAAGGGAGATCAGAAGAAGAGGGAAGGTAAGAGGAGGGAAGAGGAGAGGAAGAGGAAAGAAGAGGGAGGGGTGGAAGAGAGGGGAGAACAGGGGAGAGCAGTGGAGAAGAACAGAAGAGGGAGGGGAGAGAGGAGAGGAGGGGAGGAGACACAACAATAACATTAAGCATTTATCAAATGTTTGCCAAACTCTCTCTCAGATCTAGCATTAAGTGCTTTGAAAAGCATCTCTATTGCTTACTATATATATTTACATACTGTGCATTGTATAACTATACCACATGCATGCATAACTATTTTAGTATTGCTTTTAACTTTCATTTTCATTGTGAAGAAAAAGTGAGCCAACCAACATGAAAACAGTTTTGCAAATTGAGAAATGGCAGAAAATGATGACGGATAGTTACAGCGTTGTTTCTAGGTCCAACTAAACCCTTTACATGCACGTTTTCTTACTCAGAAGCCACACACCAGGCTGTTAGCACCATGGAGAAGCGCCTTAGAGGCTCCACTTCACCCCAGGGTTAAACGATCATTCTTTTTACTGTCACTAGTGTGTTTGAGCCTCACACCGCTGCCCAGACAGCCTTGGGGGTTTCTGTCTGGATCACTGTTCTGGCCACATACAGCCCCTCCTGTTTGTGGAGAAACGGCCCTTCTCCAGGTTGATGCTTTGCAAAGCATCCCACGTACAGGAGACAGTGACCTCCCCGAGCACTCCAGACCGACCGAGAAAATCTGAGAAC
>NW_006443151.1:33254-60196 GCF_000325575.1 Pteropus alecto
AGGCAGACAGGAACAAAAGCTCGGCCGCACTCTCAGAGCAGTGAGCACCGACAGCAGCCCTTCAATACAGAAAGAAGGAAGGCAGACAAACTAGGAGGAGGCCGCAGAGATCTGCCCCGGACGGACATGAGGGAAGAAACACTCAGAACCCGCACTAGGGTGGAGAGAAACAAGCACACGCCTGGGGCCCTGCCCATCCATCACCACGAGGAGGGCCCGCAGCTCTCAACTGCAATTCTGCCCTCGGAGCCATGACATTCCAAACAGTTAGAGCACCAAACAACAGTAAAACTCATCTGCGACAACTAATGAAGTCAGAAAGTTCATGAAACTACTCACAAAGCGGAGTAATGAGGGACACTGGCCAGGCCGACTGTGCTGTAAAGTGAGGTATTTCAAAGGCCACCAGGGAGGTGGGCGCTGACACCAATATCGGAATCAGAATCAAGAGCTCAACTGCCACCGGATAGGTGGGAACCGTTGGAGCTCGGAAGGCCAGGCCAGAGCCTCCAAGCAAACTGGGTGGGTGGGGGGAGCAGTGGAGTAAAGGTCGGGTCAAGGAAGACCACTCAATTTCTGCTTATGCATCTTTGCAGCATTTCTCCGGTTAGGATGAGCAAGTGATACATTTGTTAAGCAAAATACCAACAAAAATATACAACAAAATAAATATGAAGTCACTGCACGCTCTCCCCCAGTCCCTCAATTTCTCTAGGTCTCAAATTCTCCTCTCTGTACAAATCAGGTAACACCCACTCTTTGAATAACAACAGCAAGGAACCAAGAAGCTATCCAAATAAAGCTAGAAAATGTTGCTGAACGATTTGACGAAACCTGGAATCAATGGATATTTCTACTTTGCAGTAGGGCAAGTTTATATATTTAAGATATTGACTTGTCTCATTTGCAATTTACGGTAACTACATTAAAAATCCTAAAGTTTGTGACACTGGAGGCAGTGTTGTTCAAGACTACTTTCCGAAATTATAGAAATGTTCTACATCCAAGCGGCCATTTAAGCACAGGACATGGAACTTGATTTTACTTAGTTCAAAATAAATTCAAATTTAAATAGTCACCTGTGTCAGCTCAGCTTTGGGGAACTCATTCACGAAATGAAATTAAAGAGTAATGAGAGATACTTCTCATACCAGATACTAAAACAGAATTATAAAACTACCAAATTAAAACGATATGGTTTAGGATGAAGGAATGCACAGCGTTTAAAAAGAAGAAGAAATGAGATTGAACGCTGTTGGGAAAATTAGATACCTGCCGAAAAATTAAACTGTTAAATTAGCACTTCCAAATTTATACTTAGTAATTTTACATGGGTTAGAACAATGAATTTTAAAATAGAATACAAGATACATCTAGTGGCCTGCAGGAACTTCCACGGCCTTATTTTAAGAAAAAAAAAAAGGAAGGCTAAAATGCAAAGCATGACCCCTGTTTTTAAAATAAAATAATTTTTAAAGATTACCTGTGTACTGGTATAGACTGAGGTGTCTCAGCATGGATTGAGGTGAAAGTGTGGGTGAGCACAAGGCAGGGCAGATTTGAAGGCGCCTGGAGGTGGGGGATGGGGGAATTGGGGAGGGATGTGTGGGATGTGTGCATATGCACATAAGTAACTTTGTCTGTTTATCAGATCCCCTTTAACAATGGATGCTTAAAGATGGCTTAAGGAGGAACAGGGGCTCCAGAGATCCTCTACCATTTTCTAAAATCTCTACACCTCATGCATTTGATCACTTGTAACTCCTCTAATGAAAACAATTTAATTCTAAAGTTGCAGGGAAATGAATGTCCTTTATTTGCCAATTTTAATTTTTCACTCTTCTGGAAGAAAATGCTATCTGCTACATAGAAGGGTTGCAATAATGAGTATTTATTGAGTGCTTTCTCTCTGTCAGGTGCTGGGCTCTGGTCAGAGGGGGATTCTCTCCTGCAATCCGCTCCCCAGCCCTCTCAGCAGATGTAATCACTAGACCTCCTCCCTGGCTGGCGGAGCAGCCGCACAGGTGGAGAGCGAAACTAATGGAAAAGACTTTGCTAAGATGCAAATGAACCAAAACGCTACAGGAGTTATATTACCAAGACGTGAGTTTGATGCTACAGCACATATTTACCAATAACGTGTTGCTTGCACTCTAAAATCCACTCACCTAGCATGTGAGTGCTGGGAACAACCTGTCTCTAATGCCTGTGGTTTGAGCCCCGCTGCAGGCAGTATTGGCATTCACTATGACCAAATAAATGGTTTTCAAGGCATTTGGGGTTTCATTTGGGGAGGTAGCACCCAGATCGGTGAGGCTGCCTAACTCTTCCTATATGGCCACGGGTAGCACTTAATATGTATGAGAATGTGGTGGCTGCTTTTTTTTAAATCTTTTTTATTATTAAATGTACAGCATTCACTTGATTTTAACGATGTAATGCGAACTCACAGAGGATATTATCTACTTAGAAATCCCCAAATAATACATTAAAAATTATGAAAACTACTTAGTCAAATCAGGTAGTAGAAAAAAATTATACATAAATAATGTAACATATTAATATAATTTACATGTATGTATAAATTATATTTGTAAATTATATATAATTATATGTGCAAAATCATACATAAAGGAAAAAATCAAATGCACGGGAATAATGATATCGAAAATTGTTCTAAACTTCTAAGGAGAAAGCACAGACATTTCCTAAGTCATAAGAAAGGAGGCTTTGAATGAACAGATGTATATTCATATCACTGTCGGAGGAGGTTATCAAGAGGAAGTGACTGCTGGCTGACCCACAAGCAGTCAGAGGCTCCTCACTCCTCCCGTGTCTTTGGAATGTACGATCTGCCCACCGTTTCCCACAGGGAGAGCCATTTTCAAGGATGCACCTTGAGAGAGCAATGTGTTAAAACCCCCTGGTCAGTATCAGTTATTGAAACCCGTTAAGGACTCTATATAAACTTTCAGGATTGTGGCATGTGGATATAGAGATCTACTGGTCTTTCAGTTGCCCAAGACAAGCCTCAAGTAAGTCCCCTTGCTTATTAAACTTGCCACCTACCAATCTGGAGTGGTCTGCCTCTTCACTTTCTCCTTGCTCCACGTATAGGGGCCAGTTTCAGGTTTCACCTCTGGCACTCCAGAAAGCAACAATTACTGAAAGGGAACATTTGATGTTTGTAATGAGTTTTCTTCTAAATTCAATGTACATTTTATGATAATTGCACTAGAAAATCTCACATATAAATTTCCCCAAATTTGACAAAATAGCATTAAATTCACCCACAAGTACACATGAGTATGTACATATCCTGATAAAATTTCAAACGGTGAGGCTAATGAAGGATATTTACCATGCCAGGCACTCATTACCATTTTAAAATTGGAATAATTGGTCCAGTGTGGTGCTGGCTGGCACACTGACAGTCAGGGGAACCATATAGATGAAAGAAATACTGGGGAAATAGCAGGGCACAGTGATAAAGTGTGCGGTGTCACTTTATATGCCATGCAACTGAATGATGCACTCTGATGATTTTTAAAATTTACTTTTAGACCTCTAATACCATTCAAACATTGACTGGGATTAACACAGAGTAGTTTTAAGTGAGGTAAGAATGCTTCTCTTCAGCTTGCACTGTACAAGAGCATTTTAAGCAAAGCCCAATGAGAAGGAGCTCTGTACAGCAGACAGCTTGGTTTCCTGGAGGATGGCTCAGTGCCAAGTTATTGATTACACGGGGACTTAATCAGTTAAAATTCAAGGGGGGCCATCCTTTGAAGTAGATGCAAGGAGTACTTCTAGTTCTCTGAATTACAGCAAGATTCAGATGAGGGAGCCGAGACACACAGTTAAGGACGCTGACCACTTTAATGCTGCGTCTCACAAAACACATTTGCTATTGGCATCTAAACTTCCAATTGGGCAGCTCCAGAACTGTGGGGATGAGGGCTGTGAGTGAACCTGTTAACTAGCTGGATTTAACCCCTGTGGTTACATTGCTAAACAGCCTACCACGGTCCTAGGAGTGTGGCTGCCAGGGCAAACCTGGGCCGGTTTTCGGCAAAGTTGTAGCAAACTGTTTACCTGAAAGTCCAGATGCCAAAGCAGAGCTCAATAACCCAGATCAGTGTCCAGAGAGGAAATGTCCTAAAGCAAGGGGCTGCTCGGTCTATCCAGCACTTAAGGACTATGATATGCTCTTAATGTCACACTACATCAAAAGTTCAGATGGCATTATCTGTTTCAGGCCCTGAGGATACAGCAGCGAACAAATACAAAAAGTTTTAATATTCACAAAAACCATATAACACGTCTGGCACAAAGTGAATATCAAATAGGTATTTGTCAAGTGCAACAAATATAAAAGATGTATGAAAAATCAGTTTTTATTTACAGACCAGCAAGACTTCATCAGAAAGTACGAGGTGGGGGCTATTTGTGACAGTGATAAAATCTGTAATGCCTAGAATAAACTCTTTGACAAATTTTTTTCAGGAATGACATGAAAACAAAACTACACTTAGCGGTAAACTGTGAGACTACTCGAGTGAATATTCCAGGAATTTTACTAAAAAGGAAAGCTAAAGCTGGAAAGATGTTGGTTTTTCTTTAATTAGCCTAAAGGTATTGTGTTCAGAACCACAAGGGCACCCCGCCCCCGAAGAATCTTGGAGGGAGCTGATAGATTCATTTGCAAGATAAGTAGCTAAGAGAAAAAAAATATATATGGATAAAGAAGGAATACACCTTAAGGTTTCCAAATGGAATTACATGCAATAGTCATTAACTTATTGTGGCATTCGCCCAGAACTTTGACAAAGAAGCAGGAGTAACCAAGGTGAGTAACTTAGATATTTGAGGAACAAGAGCCTCTCTTTACAAAGATCCCAAAATGCATTATTCAAAATGAATTAAAGGATTACATTTTAAGATATATAACCACAATCACCTATTGACCTAAAACTTTTTCCATAACCTATTCTTAAATTAGACCAGCAAGTTGAAGAAGAATCTACATTTAATAGTCTCTTTGCTGTTATACCCAATGATACCAAGCCTCCTTCTGGAACCCTGCAGATGTTTGCACATTCACATATATGTCAATATTTTGCTTGAACAAGAGGTGTACAAAAAGACTTGTGCCCGGTATTAAAATTGCTCACTTCGGGTGAGTAGGAATGAAGGTCTGGTAGGTGAGGAGATTATTATCTTTTCCTTTATGAATGTTTACATGGTTTTATCTGATGCAATTAGCATGTGCTAATTAATCTCCATAGAGATTTTTTCAATGATAAATAATTCAGGCCAAACAAGGCATTAACCTCTCCAAGCCTCACATGTTCTTGCATCTACAAAAAGACCCTACCTGCTTTTCTAAGTAACAGCACAAAAGGTACTCACAGTAAACGTATCCCAGGTGGATGTTCATGAGGCAGGTGCTGTCCCCACTGTCATTCTGTCATTTATTCTGACAACAATCCTATGAAGACACAGTGTCATTACTTCAAGGGGGGGCCACAAAGCAAATTGTGCAGCATAAACCCTAAAGCCACAGTCGGGCCCCAAATCCTGGCTCCACCGCTCACTAGCCGAGTTGACATTAGGCAACTTGCCTGAAGTCGCTGTGCCTCAGCTTCTTCGTTTGTAAAATAAGTACAATAACAGCACCTACACTTCACAGCACTGTCTTGAGGATTAAATAGGTTGATATATGCAAACCACTGGGAACACTGTGAGACGCGTGATATGGGTCATAAACGGTTTGTTATTATCATAGTATCTCAGGGATTTGCTGTGAGGGACAAATGAGACAAATTGTTTCAAATATTTTATAAATTCTAAGTATATATGTATTACTGCTGATATATAGCTTAGTAAGATATGGTCTGTACTTTGATTTTAATGGTTTACTGCGTCAACAAACACTACGTCAAAACTTAACGAATTTTCTTAAAATTTAGGTCCCATTTTCTGATTTTTTTTTTCATTAATAGAATATCCATTCTAAAGGGAAGAGCAACACACTGAGATTAATGTGAATTATAAACATTTTATTAAAAATTCACATACCTCGCTGTCATAATCTCAATAGAAGAAATTCACTTGAATAGTCTGAACAAGGAGAATTTATCATTTTAGGCTGATATTTAAGTTTTTCAGTCACTAAATGGAGAAGTGACTGGACAGGGTAAAATAGAACCATACTTAAAGTTCTGCCACTTTGGAAAATAGCCACACAGGAATGTTTTTGGCAATATCATTTACTTGGCTTCTTTCTTACTCTCTCTATCCACGAACCTAGTGTAGAAGGGGAAGCCCCATGTCACATGCCACAAATGATCTTTTCCTGGATCATCAGTGTCCATTTCACAGCCTGACTTCTGAAAGCCACATCTAGCTGAGTCAAATATATGCCCTATCTCTTCAAGAGGAATGATGCCAACAATTTGAGAGCCTACAGAAAACCAAGGACCCATCTATGTGCTTTTCATTATTACCTCCTTCAGTCTACACAACAATCCTGTACAACAGGTACTATTATTATCTGCTTCTTATAGATAAGGCAGTTGAGGCTAAGAGTACACTGGCCCCAGCCTAAGGGGCAGAGCCAAGTTCTTACCCTAGTTCTCTCTGACTGCAAAATGTGCACCCTTTTCATTCAGTGCCTTGTTCAACAATTTCCAGTCTCTCCCTTGCTCCCTGTTCCATCACCAATGATGTCACAGTAACTGAATCTAATCATCTTTTCCTTTATAGGTCCTCAAGTCCCTTTATATCTCTGCAGTATATGACGTTCTTACATTTGTATCACCAATCCTCAGATGCCATGACACAGAACTCTCTGGGACCCTGTCATTTCCCTGGACCCTCTCACTGTCCCAAGCCAGACCTGTATTCTCAGCCCATCCAAGATTCAATCTTATATCCTCTGAGCTCCTTTCTCCACACTTGTACTAAACGACACTTCTGCAATCATACAGCATCAGCTCAGCTCCAGGCTTTGGGGAGTGTGTTTGCACTAGTCATCAAATTCAACATAGAAAATGCATCATCCCTGAAAGTGCTCCTTTTCTGGTGCTTTTACCATGTCTCTTATTGGCACGTCCACCTTCTCCATCACTTGAGCTCAAACTTACATTCATTTTAGATCCCCCCAATCGGTTATCCCAGTCTTGCCTACCCAATGACTCTTGAATTCATCCTCACTTTTCTTTCCATCCCTGTTGCCTCTTTCAACATAAACAAAAACAGAAGTGTCCTAATAGTTCTCCCTACTTTCTGCCTCTCTCCAGTCCTGCCCACTTCAAACACTGATGCAAATTTAGTCTTAATACATTCATTAATTTATTTTTGGACTTCATTTTCTTATAGGAGGAACAAGAATTAGTAATATTTTTTAAAAGATAATTGAAGAACATACTAACCAACCTCCTCAGGGTAGCTCATATATTTTATTTTAGAAGTAAAACTATAAATTGTAGCAGACAAGATCATTATGTCAAATAACAGTGATGACAGTCAACATTTACTGAGCGCTTATTCTATACCCGATACTGTAGTATCACTTTAATTATCACAATAACCCATTAACCCATAAAGGTGCACACAATGATTATCTCCATTTTACAGATGAAGAAATGGAGGCTCCCAGGTAAGACAATCCATGTTTAAATCTAGATCACCTTGTTTGATTCCAGGCCTGTAAGGCTTACCCAAAAGCTACACTGATTTCCTACAAAGCTTTATAACTGTACATTCAACTGGGAGGCCAACAAGATGTCAAGATGCTATGAGGCTGATGAGTAATTGCCCAGGCTTAAAGCAGCCACAAGCAGATGAACTCACAAGTTGCAAGGGATGGAAACAAAGCATTTTTCAAATGACATTGACCAAGGCAAACCCTCTGCTCACTTCCTTTCCAAAGGCACCTTTCTGAAGTATACTGGAGAGATGAGAAATGGGTTAGGAGATTCTCAAGCCAAAGCCCACCAGGATTCCCTCTAGCAAATAGCCTTCCCTTCAGATCAGATCAGCTTTCACTTTCACATTGGCTCTCCATATGCTAGAACTCTGTAGGTTGGAAATGTACTCACTTTACACCAGCATCTGCTCTTGTTGAGTATTGTTCTATTTAATTCAAATGGAACTGTATATGCAGTCCAGGACATAGGGGGTAAATGAGAGAGGTTTTCAGGGAAGCGTTCATCATTGTGGTTAGGAAAAAAACCGCAATGTAATTACGGAATTTAAGTATCAACAACACAGAGAGGAATCTCAAGGCTTGGTGGAAGTGATGAAGAAATCACCAATTTGAAAAGACAGAGTCTGACCATTTCACAACATCATTGAGTAACAACTATATGGTAGGTATTTTTGAGCCAGGCCCTTTTACGGCTATTCTCTCACATAATCCCCTCCACAATCCCATAAGGCTAGACTCTTTAGATGAGGTGACATAGAGAGGATAACGAAATGTTCCAATGTGACACTTCAAAGGAATGAGGAAGTTGGGATTCAAATTAAATGGGTCTGGCACCAAAATCTAAAATCCTTCCTTTGCAACTTAGCCATGTTTAATCTGCTTTATGAAAAAAAAAGGATTCTGATTTTTATGAATACCACCTCCTCCGTCTCCTTTCATACGTTTTGGCTATAGTGGAGGTTGTTTATAAGTGGGGGACTAACTTTACTTTCAGACATAAGTGCTGGGCTTTTAAAAGAGTCAAATCCCCATAGGTCTGTAAGCAGTCTTTAAACAGACTTTCCAAGTTAAATAAAGTATGACAGATGGTAACATACTGTGAGCAGAATATAATAATGATATAAATTTTAAAAATACAGAAAATGGTATTTGTTTCACAAAATGAAAACCACTTTTGAAGTTTACTCTTTTTAAATTCACAGGATCCAAAATTATCTCAATGGGCTGAAATGATGAAACAGTAAATTTAGTCAGGTGAAAGTTAATATAGGCAAATGTGAACTCAGTATCTGGACCAAAATGAAATAAAACAAGCAGAAGTCTTACCTAAGTACAAGATTAAAGAGATTTGTCTAAGCATGAACTCTTTAAAAAGAGGGGTTTATCATTTTCTGCAAGCTCAGAATGAGTCAACAGTGTGACAGAGTTGCTGAGTAACGATTATGATTTTGCGTTGTATCAGAAGAAGCATACTATGTAGAAAAAGGAAGATAATAGTTTTTATTCTGTGAGGATCAGGCTTTACCTGATGTTCTGACCTAGTGTTTAATTCCACATTTTGAGAAAATGCTGACATACTAGATTACATTTACAGGTGAATAATGGTAAAGAGTCTGAAAGCTTTGGCAATGGAAGAACTGAGGTTGTCTGGAAAAGAAAGAAATCAGCAGAGGCAATAGTGATGTCTTCGACTACTTGAAGGACTATCACGCATAAAAGAACTGTGTGATTCAACAGGGAAAAACTAGGACCCTAGCTCACTTGGTGAAAACTATAAGAAAGTAGATTTTTTCCCGATATTCAAATAAATTCTTCACCAGTTAAAAGAGGCCAAAAGTGTCCTCATGAGATAACGACTTCAAAATCTATCACAATCAGTCAGCCACTTATCAAAAATGAGACTGTTACTTTAGAAAGAGGATAAGGTTTGAAAAAATTTCAAAAGGCATTTCTGGTTCTGAGTCTCAGTACTCCTATCAGGCCTACCCAGTAGGTGCCTGAGTACTGTCTTCTACGATGTATGGGGACTCTAATAATGTAAAATTTGCATAACTGCATGGAAAACGAAACACCAAAAAAGAGCAAGGTGACATAAAGATAGAGCTGGGATCATTGAAGCAATTGTGCCTTTAGAAGCCCATAGCCTCTTGAACTAGGGATGGGTAAGAGAACCACAGAATTATAAAGAGTTACACTCTTTAGGGATATTAAGAACACAGAGCAGTGAATTAGGTTTGGCTTTTGCTAGGTAGAGAATAGGCACCATGAACACACAAAGATAATGAGTAATGTCAAAAATTCTACATGCCTGGCAGAAGTGGTTATGACTGCGAAGTTGAGCCAATGAGTGAAGACTGGAGCCAAGAATTTGAAAGGCAAGCAGATGAAGGCAAAGAAGATTCCTCAGAAGCTAAAGCTGACTCTGGAAGAAAAAAAAATAGACAAATGAATAAATGGAACTTTGCAACATCTCTGAAATACTGTGAACTAGTGTTGATGGATGGTTCAGGTGCTCAAGCCCAAATTGGGAATGGCTTGTTGGCAGGGTAAGCACTCTGACAGATGGTGTTCGCTTGAGAAAGTGTGAGAGGAAGGAGACATAATGGCTGTTTACTTCAAGATATAAGGAGTAGAGAAAAGGAATTAAAAGTATGAGAAAAATTGGAAGTAATTATTTCATGGGCATTTATCATGTTTAGGGAAGCCACTGAGAACAAGGTATTACAGTATGGCCATGCGTATCCATAGCAACCAGTGACACAAACTGAATTCCGGGAATAGAATCTAGTTTTACTTGGGTGGCTTTAGAAGCCTTTCCAAATATGCCAGGAAAGCCTGTTGAAGAAAAGCTTCCTGGCCCAATGGAGAGACTTATTTTGTGGGACTATGCAAATAGCCCATTGTGCTTATTTAGGTAGTTGCAAAATAAAGAGGGGGAGGAGGTAGAAGGAGGAGGGAAGGAATGTATATGTTCTGAGCCCCACTGTGTATCAGCCACTGGGCTAGGCTTTCTCATAGACATCATCTCATTTAATCCTCACATTAACAATAGGACAAAAGTATCATCTACATTTTACATAGAGAGAAACAGGCTCACGGAGGTAAAGAGATTTGCCTGATTGTAAGAGAAAAAAAGCCAGGTCTCAAATCCAGGTCTCCATGAGAAGCTCACATAATGGCTGCAGGTGGAAATAAAATATGAATGGAAAGAAATTCTTGGTGGAAAACGTAGTACAGTAGACAGTACTGGACACAAAAATCCATGGTTGTAGAGACGGAAAGCAAAAAAGTGACTTAAAAACCACGTAATGGAGATAAGATGAAGAGAAACTGGCAGTGCATTCCAGGTCACTGCCCAGCTCCTGAGCCATTATCATGGACGGGTCATAAACAGAGACTATTAAAGATAACCCATTCTGGGAATAACAACAGTCGGCAGCTGGAACACTCAGCAGCTCCCCTTCTAGCTCCAACAGCGACAACAAACCCAGCACAAGGCACTGGCAATTAAAGGGTGTAACCACCAAAAGTAGAAGCTAGGCAAATTCTTGGCCAAGAAAACAAAGACATAGCGATAGAGTACAGGTTAAAAAAAGAAAAAGTAAGAAGTGAAATACAGCTTGTAAAGACAAAAAGAGAAAGAGAGCAATCATTGAGGAGAAAACATGTTTCTCTGAAGTGGCTGGACAGTCTAGACACCAGAACTTCTGAAAGAGGTCTGGGTGTTTTAGGAAGTAACTTGCCATAATACTCTCACAAATACAGTGATTAAGTAATACAGATCCTCCCCAATTACTTCTGCAAGGAAACAGCAGTGATGCACAAAGTGAGTACAAGCTGCTGCTGTCTAGCTAATAGAGACCAGAACTGATGTCACTGACTCAGAAACTTGGAGGTTTTCCATCTAACCCTCCTTATTTTTAGATATGGAAACTAAAAATCATAGAAGTTCAATTATGTCATGCGCCCTTTGAAGGACTGTTCAGGATGGCAGAAATCTGTGAGTAATAGGAAGCGGGAGAGCTGCTGCTGTCGAGACCATGAATGAACACTGAAATTAAAAATATCCAAATGCGAAGACTGGAATCCAGAGCAAGCCCCTCAGACCATCAGGCTACAGAGAGAAGTATTCTTTCTGAAGATGACATGAAAATGGCAAAGAAAAGAAGATAGATGCTTCAAAGCTTTGAATTTATCTAAGTGGAAAAAGAACATTCAAAAATAGCACAGAAAACAAAAAGAGTTTTAAATGCAGCTGATCTAATCCTCCGTGTAAAAGCAGAGATAAACAAGCCATTCTGAATATGTTAATATCTTGACTGTACTGCAGATCGTTATATTTTATGATGTATTTGATGACTTATTTTTTTCTTAACTTGCTATACTGTGATTTTCTGAGACCTGAACAAGGCAGTGGGCACACTGGTGAATAAAAGCAGAAAAAGATAACTTAGTACTGTAAACTAAAATGCATATAACTCCGCTTTCCTATGTGCTGGGAGCAAAAATAAAACTGTTCTGATCAAAAACCATTATGCCAGCTTGGGTCAGGTGTGGTCAGGCTAAATTGAACTCTGAATTACTCCCAGCAGAGGGGAAAGTGTTTGCTAAGAAGGAATGCACTTGTATTAAACCACATGCCACCTGCTTCTTCCGACAAAGACTGAATGTTATGAAACAAGTGTGAAATCTCCTGTGGATTGTTAGTTATTCTCGAAAATATTATAATGAAACTCTAATTTCTTGTTATCAATTTTGTCAATTACATTAAAGTGACAATTACTATGTGGCTTGGCATTCTGGATGCTTCTGCCTTCTGACTGACCACAAAATCTGGTGCAGCCCAGCAGGCAGCATCCTCTGAGTTTAAAGTAACCACCAGTGATTTCTGAATTAAACTACCAATTGGCCCAAATCATGCTGAGCCTGACCCAACAATAATCGGGGGCTAGACAGTTTTCCAAATGGAAACAATGGCCAAAGCAATGAAATTTAAGATTCTTCGTTTTGGGGATAAAGGTCATTTCCTGACAAAAAGGCTCCAGCATCAAAAATAGCAAATGATGCATGCGGGTGTTTATTCTTGGTCTTCATAACCGCACAAGGCATTACAGAAAAGAGAACTCCAGTACTCCCTTCCTGTCCACAGCCACCATTCCGAACTACTCTACATACTTTAATTGACGTGGCTTCCAAACCTCTCTGGCTGTCACTCCGTCTTTTGACTATACTTCAGACTAGATGTCTGGCATGGTCTTACTGGTGCCTCTGCATCTGAGATCCGGGTTCTGCTTCTAGCTAGACTGGTTTATGTACGAGTCCTCCCCACCTCCCATTAGCACCAGGTCCTGTAATTGCTGATCTCAGTGGGATGGCATCACTGCTTTCCCCTTCTGGTTTTTATTTCACTGCATGCCCAAACCTGAATAATCACTATGGCCACGGTCATATGTGTCTAATGAGATACGGTCAATGGTTTAGTCCCGGGTCACATACTCTCCCAACTGAGTTGTGGGGTGAGGTGCCACCTGATCCAAATGGACCGAGAATAGGAGAAGAGTAGAGTCTCAAATGGCTATTTCCTGATAAGGTAAGTGGATGCCTGATGTCCAAAAGATAACAAAGGACCTCTATATGTTGCAAATAAATGTCCTGGAAATAGCACTAATAGTTATTAAAGGCTAATAATTCATAACATCTATTGAATTATTACTATTTACCAAGCACTATGTCAAGTGCTTACATATATTATCTTGATATGCCTCATGACCACTCTCTGGGGTTAAATACCAATATTATTTAAAGCTTACAAATGAGAAAAATAAGGCCCAGAGCAGTGAAGTCACTAGTCCAAGGTCTCCGAAGTAGTAAGCGGAAGAACAGGGATATCAACTCAGGCTGTTACCAAATTCTAACACTTTCCAGGTTAATGCATTTTGTTAGATAAAGGGGAGGTTCTGATGGAGAAAGACAGTTATGCTCATGGGGATCAAACTCCTTATGAGGAGGTGGGACAAAGCTTCATGTTTTAGGGCTAGGAAAAGATCTCCTATAACAGTTGGGTTAATTTAGTCAGTAACAGAACATTTGATTAAAAATGACTTAAGCAGTAAAAATGCATTATCTCACCTCTCCAGAAGTCCTAACTCTCCAGAAGTCCTAAGGCAGGCAGTTTTAAGGTTGCTTCATTCCAGAGCACTATGTGAAGGAACTAGGCTTTCCTCTCCATCATCTGGTATTCACCAGCTGGTTTGTCTCCTCATGGTTGCAAGATGGCTGTAATAGCTCCAGGTATCACATCTTCATATAACTCTGTCCAAAGACAGCCAAATTTGTCCTTCAGTCTCTCCTTTTTATCAGGAAGGAAAACCTTTCCTGGGAGTTCTACAGTTGATGTACTCTTACATCTCACTGGCTAGTAATGGGTTAGATGCTTTGTCCTATACCAATCTCTGAAGGGGAATGGGATTCCTCCCTTCCTAAGGATAAAGGCCCATCCTCTCAGCATCAGTGCTGGGGGATAAGGTGAGGCAAGTGAGGTATCAAGAGTACAAAATGTAAGGAGGCACTCATTCCCAAGGCCAGGCACTTGTAATTACCCTTTGAGTGTCTTCTTCAATTGTGTGCACCTTGTATGACTCAGAGAATGAGGGTCTCCTTAGGTTTTGTGCCCTAAGTGCTTCAATTGGTTTACCTAATCCCAGTCCTATTCAGTATACTGCCTCCTCCCAAAACTTGAAGGAAGTCAGGAGTTCTTTCAGAATAAAATAATGGGAAGATGGCCATTGAGATAACAATCTATGTTTCACTATCAGACCCACTTGACTTCTGTCATGCCTTAGCCATCAGGTATGCATATGAAGCACTAGCCTAACTTCTGACATTGGGCATTTAACATCTCTGAGGCTTCTGATTGGAAGATCTTCAGGGTTCTTCCTAGCTTTGAAGTCTGGGGAATTTTGTTAGAGTCTTTTAAATCAAATGACATTGATGGCTTCATCTGCAGCTAAAGCAGCTGAATGAGACTGACTTTATTTGATTCTACAGGAAAGAAAGTCTGACTCCCATCAACTTCCCTCTCCATTACTGCCTCTCCCACTCCTCCACCATCAACACACACATTCACAGTAAAATCGAGCTGTTGTATATTTGCCAGATGGAGAACTGCAGCAGACACTGATGTGCCGCCCACTTTACCCACTTCCAGGACTGAAGCATTTATTTCCTCAGTCGTTGGGAGTGCTGGCGACTGGTTTCCCTCGGCTGAGGCAATTTCTAGGGCCTTCCCACAGCTGGAGAGAGACAACTCTCCCCTAAATCACAACTCGTTTTCTGGGCCAGCCTGTATGCAACAACTAGTCAGGGCATGTGGGGGTGGGGGGTTTAAGGGGGAGAGTATGAGGCTGGCTGAACAGAGCTGGAAGGAGCATGAACAGTCAGACACTTACCCTAACTTAGGACAAACTTACAGGGATATTTCGGCTCCAGAATTCTCTGGGGTGTTGGGTTGAGGCCTTTGTTTTGATTCGCACCAAACATCTCCTTCTACTCAGTCCTCCTTCCTTCACACCCCCACAGGTGTTGATCCTGAGACCACTCAACAGTAAACTTCCTGCATACAATTCTCCACCTCAGAGTCTGCTTTCCAGGGAACCGAAACTGTGACAGGAACTATAGACCTTTTTGTGGATGGTTGGGGGCATTTCTTTCATTTTTCTCTCCTGCTTCTTTCCTTTTTTTTTTTTTTTTGTCACTCATACTTATAGAAATCACCTTTAAGTAAAATAGAACATAGTAAACCAAAACTAATGTGATTTTTTTTGTGTTTTGGACTTCTGTAGCTTGTTCTTTCCTTTTTTTTTTTTTTTTTTGTCACTCATACTTATAGAAATCACCTTTAAGTAAAATAGCACATAGTAAACACAAACAATCAAACACATTTCTTTGTACTAAAGGAATAATGATGTTCTCTAAATTATTTTAGTAGGATTAACTTGCTCCAAACAGCAGTGCCTGGAATCAAAGCCACATGACAGGAATCTGGAGTGATTTTCTCTTTGGGTACATGATGAATTCCTCATTTGCAACTGAATGCCTTAAATTGGAGTCCTAGTCCTGAGAGCCTGTATTCTATTTGGAAGAATGGCCCCCTATTGGGCTCTTTATAGATACAGAGAAAAAGTCCTTGCCATTTGAAAACATTCATTTTTCATAATGCATTTGTCCTGCAAGTTTCTGTTCTCAAAATTAAGCAGCATTTCATAGGTCTCCTTGACCTGAGTGTTTAATATATACTTTCTATTAATTTCAAATTCATATACTTCACTGGGCTTGAAATTGGTCCTGATGGGGATTCTGACAGCAAGTGAGCAAGCCTTTGCCCCAAGGGCCCTGTGTCTGCATTTCTAAGCAGAGGAGTTCATGCTGACTGCTGAATTCCTTTTACTGGAACAAAGCAAGAAGGATATTTCCATTGGCTTCCTTTATACTGTTTGGCTAAAGTGACAAGTCTGCAACAGATTCATTAAAATTTCTAAACTTATTATTCTGGTCAATCATAAACAATCTATTTGGTTTGTTATGTTGATAGATATAATGGGCTGTCCAAACAGTTTGATTCATCATCTAGGTTCTTGCTATTCTTAGTTATCAGACGAGATCAAGACCTCACTATTTTATGGACAGCAATAACTGAAAACAATTGATTGGGGAATCTATTTAATTTTTACCAACATAGTATCCATAGGTAGGACCTAGATAACTTTCACCTAGATAAGGGCATTATCCTCCTAGATGGGTCTTCTTACTCCAGTGTCTTCAGAGACTTTGTATTAAAAACTGCCAAGGTGTTCTTTTTAAAGCCTAACTTCACCTAATATAGAAACTAGTACCAGAAGTGGGATGGAACAAAAATTTAAAAAATATGTAGCATCACCTTAGTTGTCAGGCAGCTTGATGACAAGGCGACATGAACAGGCTGGATGACTAGAGACCTATTTAATTCAATGGCAAAATGTGTGGTACTATCAGCACATTGTATCAGTTAGGATAGGCTAGGTTGTGCTACACAAACATGTCCTAAATCTCAGCAGCCTGTAAGAACAAAGCTTGGTTTCTCACTCACACTACAGGTTCACCGTGGGTCAGAGCCCTCTTATGCTCACTCCAAGACCCAACCTGATGGAGCTGCCACTGTTTAGGAGCCACAGCAATGATGGTTGTCATGGCCAATGAATAAAGAATTTGGTGAAGTATACAGACTGCCAATTCTTCTCCCTAGAAGAGATAAATGTTACTTTTGCTCACATTTTATTGGCTAAAGCAGGCCACATGCTCTGTTCCAGTTCAAAAAGGCTAAGGAGTATGATCCTCCAGGAAGAAGGGGGACTTCACATTGGGGAACAGTAAAAAAGACCTGATGCGGTCTAACCTACTGGTTAACAAATATTGGCCTTCCCCTCCCACTTTAACCCTTCTCTAGTGAAGATAACCTTAACTACCATACAACCATTACTTCAAGCTCAAAGTTAAGAATCTCAAAGAATAGGGTGATATGTGGTAGTCTCTATATCAGAGATCCACATGTCCAACATACAGTGGTGAAATAGGCATAACATAACTGCATTACCCATAGCAATAACGAAATCTCATTGGGCAAATGCTTGGAAGGGACCCTGGCCTAAGCTTAAAGAACTGTCCTGGCACTAGGCCCTGGTTATTCTTCCTTCAAATAGTTTTACTGTCCCTTGTTTGCCTGTGGCTCTTGATTCCGCCATCTAGGAGGCTCTTCTTTGCCATTTTGCTCAAATGACAGGTGTCATACACTTAGTTGGATCTTTATTCTAGGAATTTTAATCTATTGAGAGTTTTTAATAATGAGGGTGAGGATTATACCCTTAATTTGATACTGCACTAACAAGTTAAAGGATTTAAAGATTTTAACAATAGGTAAGGAAGCAGCCATGTGTTTTGATTTTTTCCTTACTGTAAGTCTTGATATTAAACCTGCTTTTATTGCTCAAAACCTTTATTTCGTACTGTTTGAAGTTTAAACTCAGTTTCAAACCCTGAGGGTCTACCAATTTCTAGACTCTCAATTCTCTTTCATTTTTGTTTACGAAAAAGCTAATTATAGATAGGTAGGTAGATAAATAGATATATGACAAAAGGATAGGCATTCGACTGACCCAGCTATTTCTGAAGGAGTCTGTATTACTTGTATTATACCACCTCAGCATCCACTCTTCATCTTACACCTATTATTTCAAGCTTGGAATTGAGAAGAAATATCTATACCTTTGTAGAAGCCCTTTCTTGGGGCTGCTTTGAGTTTTCCCCTGCTCTAGTTCTTTAGTCAATATGATGCCTTCTATTTTTTTCTACCTTGGATAAATTAACCAAAATACCAGATCTCTCAAAAGTAGTCTTTCTTATTTTTCAAAGCTACTATGGATTTATTCTTTAAAAATATTTTATGTGTAGCAATTCAACAGAATTTTGGAGAGAAGAGAGGTGGAAGTGTATATACAGTATTCTATCTTGAACCTCTGATCAATTTCTTCCAAGACACTTTACCAGTGTATTTGAACCCTAGATGTGAATACTCTCTCAATTCTTTCTCCTGTTTCTTAGGTCTATTTCTTCCATTCACCAACACGTCTAGACATGCTTAAAATGCCCAAAATGGGCAATCCAAGACTATGACTTATATGTTCTTACTACTCTATCAAAATAAGAATTTCAATCTAGCTTCACAATTAAACTAGGCATAGTGCCTGAGTATAATAATGGAAAATAAGGTGCTTACTTTGAGTTTCCTCCAAAAGCTAAGGTAGAGAGAAGGGTTGGCAAGCAGGTAGTGATCCCAAGGAACTGGAGAGAAGGACTGGGAAAAGTGAAACAGAGGAAGGTGAAAAAAAAAACCAAGGCTTTGTTAATTAAGTTAATCATAACTGTGGTCGACCATGGCTCAATCTGAGAAGCTACTTAAAATGTGTCTCAGAATTGTCTACACAGGGGACAACAGAGGGGTGTGTATCCACTGGATCCCTTCCTTCATTGGTCAAAGGATGCACCTAGTAGGTATTAATTTGTTCACTCCTCCGGTTTAACAATTAAGGTTGCAAGATTTAAAAAACACAAATAGAAGATGCCCAGTTAAGTTTTAATCTCATATAAACCATAAAGTTATTTAGTATAAGTCTGTTCCATAAAATATTTGAAACATACTTTTACTAAAAAAAAGTTTATCTGAAATACAAATGTATCTGTGTATTCTGTATTTTATCTGGTTACCCTATTTGCAATATAACCAAATGGTAAGAAGTTCCTGAAGGTTTACCACTCAGAAGTCGTAGCAAGACCCTTGGCAAAAAGCAGGGGTATGTGGTACAGCTGAAGTGAATTGTTCTGAGGCCTGCATCTGTTTGCCACAGCAACAGCGATAGTTGAAAAAGTAGACCAAGAGGAAGTGAGGAAAGGCACCACTGGTGTCTGTGCCACTTATAGGTGAAAATTCTAAAGAATCCGCAACTAAAAAGTTAAATTTAATATAATGGCAAAAACTTAAAGTCATAATAGATCAAGCACTGTGCTGAGGGTTTAGAAGGTGGAAGATGGAGACAAGGGCATGGAGACCACTGATGATGGTCTATTTGTGAAGACAATATAATAAATGAATTGGAAGAAGATAACTATATTGTGAGCCACCAGAGACCTGAGACCAGGCCTGATTCACCTTTATATTTTCCAGTACATAAAATATGCCTGGCACAGAGAAGGCCAATAAGTGTTTATTGAATAAATGAATGAATAAATGAAAAGGTAAGAAAAAGAGAAAAGAATCTCGAAAGTAAAAAAGGAAAAGAAATAGAAATGAATGCTGAAGGCCTGCAAGAATATTCGATTCTTAATTCAAAGAGATTATTATATAGAAAGAAAAGAATTTTGAAAGCGAGAAAAAAAGTAAAGAAATAGGTTATCATTGACCCCTCTAAGTATTCTCAATACAATATTAAATAAGGTCTTTTAAGTGGAGTTTTACAATATACATATCTGTACGATAGCCCATAAAACAGGGTTCTGCAGGATAATAAGAAAATATTAACTCTTGTCTCCAGAAATTCTCTGGATAATTATAGACAATCATGAACATCTTTTTAAATATGTTGATTCCCCTTACAAATTTATTCTGGATTAATAAAGTCAATATTTACAAAGTGATAACAAATTTCAAGAACAGTTTAACCACTCTAAGAATTAGTCTAATAGATATTCATAAAAGAAAGTTTGAAGGTGTGATGGGAAAAATGTGTCCCTCCCCGCAAAAGATGTCCACATCTTAATCCCTAAATCTTGGAAACATGTTACGTTACCTGGTGTTATGGGCTGAATTGTGTTCTAAAATTGATGTGTCAAAGCCCTACCCCCGTTCCTCAGAATGTGACCTTATTTGGAATAGGGTTTTTTTTCACTGAGGTAATCAGGTTAAAATGAGGTAGGCCCTAATCCAGTATGACTAGAATCCTCATAAAAACAGGAAATTTGGACACAGACCAAGAGAAAAGATTATGTGAAGACACACAGGGAGAAGATGGCCATGTGACTGGGGTGATGCAACCTCTACAAGTACAGACTGGCACCTGGCTGACAGCCAGCCAGGAAAAGGGGCTTTAGTCCTAAAACACGGGGACTGTTTTCAGCCAGCAAACTAAATAAGCCTGGAAGCAATTCATCCCTGGAGTCTCCAGAAAGGAACGTACCCCTGTTGACACCTTTATTTTGGCCTTATGAAAGTCTAATCAGAGGACCCAGTTGAGCCATGCTATACTCTGACTTCTGACCTTCACCAGAACTGTGATACGATAAATGTGTTTTGTTATCGTGGTAACATGTACATAAGATTTAGGATTTTAACCATTTTTAGGTGTACAGTTCAGTGGCATTAATGTACTTAACTGTACACTATTATGTAATGATCATCTCTATCGCAGGCACTGAGTCTCTGTTCAGCACAGTGGTAACTCCTTCCTTGTTTCACTCTTCCCTAGTCTTCCAACCCTACTCTCTGAGACCACCTCCCAAAATAACACTTTATGTAAGCCCTTGTCTCAAGCTGTGAGGATGAAAAGAATTATAAAAACGATACCTGCCTTCCTCTTGGCTGGAACTGCCATCTTCCAAAATGACCAATACAAAGAGAAAGAGGCGAAGCACCTCCTATATGTGTTCCAAGCTTTTTAGAAAACATGGAGTTGTTCCTTTGGCCACATACACGCGAATCTACAAGAAAGGTGATATAGTAGACATCAAGGGAATAAGCACTGTGCAAAAAGAAATGCCCCACCAATGTTATCATGGAAAAACTGGAAGAGTCTACAGTCTTACCCAGCATGTGGTTGGCATTGTTGTAAACAAACAGGTTAAGGGAAACATTCTTGCCAAGAGGATAAATGTACGTATTGAGCATATTAACCACTCTAAGAGCCGAGACAGCATCCTGAAACGTGTGAAAGAAAATGATCAAAAAAAGAAGGAAGCCAAAGAGAAAGGTACCTGGGTTCAAATTAAGTGCCAGCCTGCTCCATCCAGAGCAGCGCACTTTGTAAGAAAGAATGAAAAGGAGCCTGAGCTTTTGGAGCCCATTCCCTAGGAATGTATGGAATGATAGGTATAAAAAAATAAAAGGCCTCTAATGGAGTAAGTGTCCCCTCCCCCAAAGAAATACTTAAAGAAAACTTACTATCCTAAAAAAAATGTACTTGCTCACTGTGAACAATTTAGGAAAGACAGAAAAGTGAAAGGAACAAAATAATCCATAATCCCACCACCCAGAAACAATCACTGTTAATATTAGAGTCCATGTGCTTCCAGACTGTTTTATGAGTACTTGATGGATTTGAACAGTAACCTACCTGTTTGGACTCCCAGACTATGTGGACTGTCTTCGTGACTAACATGAAATACTAAGCTTGATCAAGATGGCCAAAGGATGAAGTGTAATTAGCATCCCTGGGCCAAAAAGACCTGGAAAGGAAAGCTTTACTGTTAGAATTCAGGCAATACTACCATCTGTGATCTAAAAGGTATAGATTTAGTTGGTCTTTAGGAGAGAAATTTCCACTTGTTATTATATTTCTTCCATACTGTAGTTTTAAGAATTTAGTAAGATGGTAAAAGACCTTTTCTGGAACACTGAACAGGATGTTCTCATAGCGATTTTCAGTATTTTTCCCTACTTTTTTTTTATATAATGGAAACCTTAAAGGGATATTTGCCAACCACTGTTACCCAAAAATGCACATGTAACTCCCATAACTGCACTGACATGAGGATAATTTGGAAGAGTACATCCCTCAGGATAATGTGAAATTAAACTCTCAACCATGATGATGGCATAATCCTTTTATTCAAGAGCAAACAAGATAGAGTCATTAAAAAAAAAAGATGAAAAACATGGGGAAAGCAAAGCATTTTTGAGGGAATGAAATAACGAAACTTTACACTTTTTGCCTTTCTGGAAACCTTCCAGGTATTACAAAAAAAAAAAAAATATTTTCAGAAGGAGATTTTTCCCAGAGGTGCTAACACAGCAATGCCAGTGAATACAAAAGCAGGAAGGCTCTGGCTTGGAGGCCAAGACTTAGCACTGGCTATAAATGAGGACCAGCTAGAAAGTCAGTATTTCAAATCCCCAGATGCTCAGCCCTATATCACTGAGTACAGGAGTTTCCTCAACTTCTGTTGAAAAGGAAGTGGGAGAAATTCACAGTTCCCTTTGGGAAAAATCATGGCAGGAAAATAGAGCACCCTCCTGGGGCAAGAGGGGGAAAATGGAGTTGCTGCCAGGAGACCATAGCTGTTTCTTTTTTCACACCAAAGCCACTCTTCCCCCAGTGAAAAAAAAGTGTTTGTGATGTTGACATATGGCTAATAAATTTTATCATTAATAATTCAAAAAAATAAAATAAAACTCATTCTGGAGTGAAAAACTGTCCACTTCATAGGATTTGTGCAAAATAAATAGTAATGTTGTGAAAGACAAGAACAAATTGATGATAATTTATTCATGAGGCACTTCTGTGCATTTTTTACCCTTTTAGTGGAAGTATTTTTTGTTGTGAATGTATTTCACAATAAAGTTACTATCAGAATGGAGGATGCTTATGTTTATTGGTTGGTATACTTTCTGACAGTTTTTAAAGGTTTTCCTTATATTTTCGTGTCCCCAAAGTAGTTTTGTTGCCTATCGTATTAACACTCACACCGTTTCACAGTAATAAAAATTTCTGCTTTCATTTTTTACTTGTTTATGTGATCCGTAAGAGCTGACCCACACAGGAATTAATATCCTAGCAGTCTTCACATACTTATTTCTGGAGGAAATTCGGTAGAGTTCCCTGGCCCACTCTCCTTTCAGGGTTTGTTCCATTATATTATATACAAAGATAGTTCCATAACAACCACAATAAGTAGACCTTTCTGCCTCCTTTGCACCATGCTCACAGATCCTTCCTGGTAGCAAAATGTTATGCTCAGGAAGCACTGCATACAAGAACTAGAGTCCACACAATGCTGGAAAGCCAAGCTACTACAGCCTTCTTTCATTTGGTGAATTGAACCAGCCCAACAAGGCTTACTTAGGCTCTTTGCAGAAAAAAAAAATGACAGCTATACAAATATGGTAGTTTTGCAAACTATCGAAGCTCAAGGATTGAAAGTGTCGTCTATTGCTGTGTCTACCTTAAGTCTTCAAATCAAAATGAAAGACTATGGAGGAAGTGAGCCTTAAGGAAAAAGAAGGAATTTGTACAGGAGAGACTCTACACATTTGAGGGAAGAGTAGAGCGAGGGAAAAGATAGTAGGGAGGGGGTTGAGACAGAGAAGGACTGGGGAGTAGAGAAGAGAGAGGAAGAGATGTGAGGGAGAGAGGTGATGAGTAGAGGAGAGGGGGAGATAGGGAGAGAAGCAGTGACTGGGTTTAGCAGAACACATTAAAAGCCACTGTTCTTGTGTATCGAAGGGTATTTACTATCAACAGAGCAAAAAGGCAGCCTATGGAATGGGAGCAAATATTTGTAAATCATATAGCTGATGAAAGGTTAATGTCCAGCATATAAAGAACTTCTACAACTCAAAATTTAAAAAAAAGAATAACCTATGGAAAGATATACTGTGATCATGGATTGAAGAAATTAATATTGTTAAAATGTCCATACTACCCAAAACAATCTACAGGTCAATGCAATCCCTATCAAAATATCAATGGCTTTTTTTTTTTTTTTTTTGCCCACAGAACTAGAAAAATCCTAAAATTTGTATGGAACCACAAAAGACCCTGAATAGCCAAAGCAATCTTGAGAAAGAAGAGAAAAGCTGGAGGTATCAAGTTCGCTGATTTCAAACTATACCACAAAGATAAGAGTAATCAAAACAGCATGATACTGGCACAGAAACAGATACATAGATCATTGGAATAAAACAGAGAGCCCAGAAATAAACCTATGCGTGTATGATCGATTAATCTATAACAAAGGAGACAAGAAAACATAATAGGGAAAAGACACTCTCTTCAATAAATCGTGGTAAGAAAACTGCACAGCTACATGCAAAAGAATGAAACTGGACCACCTTCTTACACCTTATACAAAATTAATTCAAAATGAATTTAATAAAGACTTGAATGCCAGACTTGAAACCATAAAACTCCTAAAAGAAAACAGAGATGGTAAGCTCTTGACATCAGTCTTAGCAAGATTTTTTTTGGACCACCCTCCTCAGGTAAAGGCAACAAAAGCAGAAATGAACAAATGAGGCTACATCCAACAAAAATGCTTTCGTACAGTGAAGGAAACCATCAACAAAACGAAAAGGCAACCTACTGAATGGGACAAGACATTTGCCAATCATATATCCTATAAGGAGTTAATATCCAAAGTATATCAAGAAGTTATACAACTTAATGTCAAAAAACAAACAACCTGATTTAAAAATGGATGGAGGGCTTGAATAAACAATTTTCAAAAGAAGTCATATAGATGGCCAATAGGCATATGATCACTAATCACCAGAGAAATGCAAATTAAAACCACAACGAGATATCACCTCACACCTATCAGAATGACTACCATCAAAAAGACAAACAATAAGTGTTGACTGGAACGTGAAGAAAAGAGAACCCTCATACACTGTTGTGGGAATGTACAGTGAATGGTACAGTCACTGTGGAAAACAGTATAGAGGTCTCTCAAAAAATTAAAAATAGAACTACAATATAACCCAGTAATTCCACTTCTGGGTATTTAAATAAACAAAAACATTAATTCCAAGAAATATATACACCTCTATATTTATTGCAGCATTATTTACGATAGTAGAGATATTAAAACAAAATATTTGCTCCCATTCCATAAGTGCCCACTGACAAATGGATAAAGAAGATGCGGTATAGAGACTTCCAGTCAGGATGGAGGAGTAGGTAAACACTGTGCTGGTGTCCTCTTATGACCACATCAAAATTACAACTAAACTACAGAACAACCATCATTGGGAATTACCTGAAGTCTAGCTGAACAGAAGTCCTACAACTAAAGACACCTTGAGACTGGCAGGAGGGGAGGAAACACAGGGTTGGTCCCACACCCACATGTGGCGGTTAAAAATCTGGAGGGATATCTTGGTTGCGCAGGTTCCCCTAAAGGTTCAAGGGTTCCTAGGCCCACATCAGGCTCCCCAGCCCAGGGTTCCAGTGCTGGTCAGAGAAGGCCCTCACAGCCTCTGGCTGTAAAAAACAGTGGAGATTGTGGCTGAGTGAGATAAAGGGCAGCTGAAATTCCTCTTAAAGGGACCGCGCACAGACTTACTTGCTGGCGCCTCACTTGCTCTGAGGTCCAGTACTGGGGCAGCAGCTCGAAAGGTGCTGGGACATACAGAAAGGAACTGAGTTGTCTGGCTTTGGGTGAGGGCTATAGGGGAAGCTTTCTCTCAGACAGAAGTGCTGACCAAAGTATTGGTTCTTTATTGAGCCCTCCCCACTCCCGGCGTGCAGATGCAAGCAGTTGCCACACCTGAGTCTCCATTAATCTGGCTAACTCTGGTCGCTCCACCCTGGTGATTCCTTGAGGCCCCATCCTACCCATCTTGTGGGCCCACCCAAGCCTCTCCCAGTGGCTCTTCCATGAAAACTGCCTCCCTAGTTTATGCTGCAGACTTTCCTAAAATCTCTCAAAGGTTCACAAATCCCAAACAAGCAGCACCTGCCCTCAGCATGCCCCATACCTCTTACTGAGCAGTCACAAGCTCGGCACTAGCAGTAGTCAGCTTCAGATCCCGGCTTGGCCTCGTGAGGCACCTCCAAGTCTAGCACAGGTGGCAGCCATCTGTGGATTGCTTGGCGGCTCCTGTCAGGTGGCCCCGGGCAGGGCACAGGCTGCGGCTAAACTTGGTCTGCAGTGGGGTCTCTCCCAAGAGGCCCTGGGGGCCAGCCCCTCAGACCAAGATGGAGCACCGCCTGGCCACCTCCGCGGACGACACACCCAAAGAGCAGACTGAGCAGGCACCAGAGCACTATTAAATAGAATCCTGTTCTGTAGGGTCAGCCCCTGCACAGCAGCTCCACCACTGTAGTCACAGTCAGTCCTCACAACCAATCAGTTTGAAGTTCAGTTCCTCCCAGTGACCTGTAAACAGCCACCAAGTCTCAACAGGAAGGCACACAAAACCCATACAAGGGACACAACTGCAGCACCCAGCTCAAATAACAAGGGAGATTGCGCCACTGGGCTCACAGGACACCTACTACATTAAGCCACTCTACTAAAACATGGAGACATATAGCCCTACCTAATACATATAAACAAACACAGGGAGGTGGCCAAAAAGGGGAGACAAAGAAACATGTCCCAATGAAAGAACAGAACAAAGCTCCAGAAAAAGAACTAAACAAAATGGAGAAAAGCAATCTACCAGATGCAGAGTTCAAAACACTGGTTATAAGGATACTCAATGATCTCAGCGAGAACTTCAACAAAGAGAAAACAAAAATGGAAATAGAAAACATTAAAAAAACCAGAAATAAGACTACAATAACTGAAATGAAGAATACATTAGAAGAAATCAAGAGCAATTTAGAAGATAAAGTAGCAGGAAACACCCAATCAGACTAGCAACAAGAAAAAGAATCTAAAAAAATGAGGATACTTTAAGGGGCCTCTGGGACAACATCACGCA
>NW_006443151.1:63368-70288 GCF_000325575.1 Pteropus alecto
GGGCACAGGCTGCGGCTAAACTTGGTCTGCAGTGGGCTCTCTCCCAAGAGGCCCTGGGGGCCAGCCCCTCAGACCAAGATGGAGCACCGCCTGGCCACCTCCGCGGACGACACACCCAAAGAGCAGACTGAGCAGGCACCAGAGCACTATTAAATAGAATCCTGTTCTGTAGGGTCAGCCCCTGCACAGCAGCTCCACCACTGTAGTCACAGTCAGTCCTCACAACCAATCAGTTTGAAGTTCAGTTCCTCCCAGTGACCTGTAAACAGCCACCAAGTCTCAACAGGAAGGCACACAAAACCCATACAAGGGACACAACTGCAGCACCCAGCTCAAATAACAAGGGAGATTGCGCCACTGGGCTCACAGGACACCTACTACATTAAGCCACTCTACTAAAACATGGAGACATATAGCCCTACCTAATACATATAAACAAACACAGGGAGGTGGCCAAAAAGGGGAGACAAAGAAACATGTCCCAATGAAAGAACAGAACAAAGCTCCAGAAAAAGAACTAAACAAAATGGAGAAAAGCAATCTACCAGATGCAGAGTTCAAAACACTGGTTATAAGGATACTCAATGATCTCAGCGAGAACTTCAACAAAGAGAAAACAAAAATGGAAATAGAAAACATTAAAAAAACCAGTCGGAAATGAAAAACACAATAATGAAGAATACATTAGAGAGAATCAACTGTAGATAAGATGAAACAGAGGTTCAAATCTGTGATTTAGAAGATAAGGTAGCAAGAAATACCTAATCGGAACAGCAACAAGAAAAAGAATCCAAATATATGATAGTTTAAGGGGCCTCTGAGACAACAGCAAGCCATACTAACATTCGCATTATAGGGGTACTAGAGGGAGAAGAGAGAGAGCGAGCAAGAAATTGAAAACCTATTTGAAGAAATAATGACGGAAAACTTCCCTAAGCAGGAAAAGAAAATGAACATACACGCCCAGAAAGTGCAGAGATCCCAAACAAGGTGAACCCAGAGGCTCATAACTAAAATGCCGAAGGTTAAAGACAAAGAGAGAATCTTAAAAGCAGCAAGAGATATGCAGTTAGTTACTTATAAGGGCATTCACATGAGACTGTCAGATGATTTCTCAACAGAAACTTTTTAGGCTGGAAGGGATTGGCATGAAACATCAAAGTGATGAAAAAAGCAAGGACCTACGACCAGGATTACTCTACCCAGCAAAGCTATCATTTAGAATCAGAGAACAGATAAAGAGCTTCCCAGATAAGAAAAAGCTAAAGGAGTTCATCATCACCAAACCAGTATTACAAGAAATGTTAAAGGGACTTCTTTAAGAAGAAAAAAGGTCAAAAATATGAATAATAAAATGGCAAAAGTACATATCTATCAACAATTACTTCAAGTGTAAATGGTTTAAATGTTCCAATCAAAACACAGGGTGGTTGAATGGAGAAGAAAACAAGATGCTTACATATGCTGTCTACAAGAGACTCACTTCAGATCAAAAGACACGGACTGAAAGTAAAGAGACGAAAAAAGATATTTCATGAAAATGGAAACAAACAAAAAACTAGGAAGCAATGCCTACACCAGACAAAATAGACTTTAAAACAAAGGCTATAACAAGAGACAATCAAGGACCCGGTCATTCCACTTCTGGGTATTTACCCAAAGAAACCCAAAACACTACTTCAAAGGGACATGTGAATTCATATGTTCACTGCAGCCTTATTTACAATAGCCAAGATATGAAGGCAACCTCGGTGTCCATCAATAAATGAATGCATAAAGAAGAGGTGGTACACATATACAATGGAATATTACTCAGCCATACAAAAATGAAATCTTGCCATCTGAGACAACATAGATGGACCTAGAGGGTATCGTGAGTGGAGTAAGTCAGAGAAAAACAAATGCCTTATGATTTCACTTACATGTGGTATCTAGAGAAAAATAAAACAAAAACAAACTGATGACAGTATTTCATCTCTTCTTATGGCTGAGTAATATTGCATTATATATATGTACTACAGCTTCTTTATCCAATCATCTGCCATTTGCTACAACATGGATGGACCTCAAGATAATCATGCTAAGCGAAATAAGCCAGACAGAAAAAGTTGAAAACCACATGATATCACTTATATGTGGGATATAAACCTAAAAGCAACAAACAAACAGGACAAACAGAGACTCATGGATATGGACAATAGACTAGTGGTAACCAGAGTGGGTGAGGAGAGAGGGGAGAGGTAGATGGGGTAAAAGGGGTCAAATATGTGGTGACAGAAAGAAATCTAACTATGGGAGATGAAATTTAATTTTTTTTTTATTTTAGCATACAAACAACACTGAAGACAATAGTAATTCTAACTTAATTTTAAAGAATGGGGAGCCATTGTTTATTCTTGAGCAGAGGCACAACATGGTGACAATTTCATTTAAGCCATTATAGCATCCCTGTTTTAGTTACTCTCCCTCTATTTATTGAGCATGTATTTTATGCTCTGTACTATGGAAATTACGGCAGTAAGAGACTCAATTTTTTCCCTCAAATTTAATATATTACATGATATGCTATGACAATATAAAGTTTCCTGTTAAGAGATAAGAATGCCTATGCAAACAGCTAGATGGACTCAAACTTCAGAAGAAGGATGAAATCCATTCAAAAAAATTAGGATTTATTAGTTCTGACTTTAATAACCAGAATAAGCAACCCAAGCAAGAACTTTTGCATTTTATAATCAAAGCAAAATAATTATTGTATTGAATACATTCTAATTGATCACTATCTGTATATTGTTTATAAAAGGATTCAAAAAGTTTCCTGGTTTTCATCTATGGCTATTTAAGGTACTGCATTTTCAAAATAGCTCATACACTATCATACTTATAAACTGATAATATAATAGAGAGCATAAGCTCCATAAAATATAACAAATTGTGAAAGAATAAGCTATTAAGATTGACATTGACTACCACAGACCTGAAGTTCATGCATAATTTGAAGTAGCATAATAGTATAAAAAGAACATAGGTTATCACTTATATGTGGGATATAAACCTAAAAGCAATGAATAAACAAGACAAACAAACAGACTCATGACATAGATAATAGTCTAGTGATTACCAGAGGGTAGGGAGGGAGGGGGGACAAGGGAGGTAGATGGGGTAAAAGGGATCAAATATGTACAATAGAAAGAAATCTAACTATGGGAGAGGAACACACAATGTAAATACATATATATGCCTTACTGTTAAAGTGTACAGCCGAAACTTATCGGATTTTGTTAACCAATGTCACAACAAATAAATAGATAGATAGATAGATAGATAGATAGATAGATAGATAGATATATACACACTATATATGCCATATTGTTAAACTGTACACCTGAAACAATGGATTTTGTTAACCAATATCACCAAAAATAAAAATAAAAATAAAAAGATAAAATTTAAAAAAAAAGCCTGATGATACCAAGAACATTTTGAGGGTTGTCAGATGGGAGGGAGGTTGGGAGGGTTGTCAGATGGGAGGGGTAGGTTAAAAAGGGGGAAGTACAAATTGGTAGTTACAAAACAGTCATGAGGATGTAAAGTATAACATAAGGAATATAACTAATAATATTGTAATAACTGTGTGGTGTCATATAGGTACTAGGTTTATAAAACTTATGAAGAATGATCACTTCATAAGTTATATAAATGTCTAATCACTATGTTGTACACCTGAAATGAATGTAGTATTGTATGCTAACTATAATTTTAAAATTTTAATTATTAAAAAAATTAAAAGAATAGAAAGTGTATCTATACAATAGAATATTACTTAGCAAGAAAAATAATGAACTCTTGCCATCCGTGATAATATGGATGGATCTAGAGGGTATAATGCTAAGTGAAATGTCAGATAGCAAAAGACAAATACGGTACAACTTCACTTATATGTGGAATCTAAAAACAAAACAAATGAACAAACAAAACAAAATGAAACAAAAACAGACTCATAAGATACAGTAAACAAACTGGTGGTTACCAGAGAGGGGAGGAGTTGTGTGTGGGAGGGGTGAAACAGGTGAAGGGTATTAAGAGATACAAATATCCAGTTATAAGTCATGGGGATGTAATGTACAGCATAAGATGTATAGTCAATGATATTATAATAACTTCATATGGTGACAGACTTAGCATGAAGATCATTTTGTTATGTATCTAAATGTCAAATCACTATTTTATACACCTGAAATTAATAAGATATTGTGTGTTAATTATAATTTTAAAAACCCAATTCGAAAATGGGCAAAGGAATTGAGTAGACACTTTACCAAAGACGACATACAAATGTCCGATAAGCAAGAGAAAAGATGCTCAACATCACTGATTGCTAGGGAAATGCAAACCAAAATCACAATGAGATACCACTTATCATCCATTAAGATGGCTACTATAAAAAAAAAAAGAATAACAGGAATTGCTGAGGATATGTAGATACTGGAACCCTTGTACACTGCTGGTGGGAATGTAAAATGGTATAGTTACAATGGAAAACAGTGTGGTGGTTCCTTAAAAAATTAAAAATATTTGACTCCTTTTGCCCTTGGAGAGGGTGAAGTGGGTAAAGGGGATCAAATATATGGTAACTGAAAGAAACTAGACTCTGGGTGGTAATCACACAATAGAATATACAGATGTCAAATTATAATGTACACCTGAAAATTATATAATTGTATTAACCACTGTTACTCAGATAAACTTAAAAAAAATTAATCAAAAAATATTCATGAAGCCTAAATGCCAAAAAAAAAAATTAAAAGTAGAATTACCATATGATCAACAATTCCACTCTGACTATATACCCAAAAGTTGTGAAAGCAGAAATTTGAACAGATATTTGTACACCCAAGTTCACAGGAGTATTACTTACAACAGCCAAAAGGGGAAAGCAGCCCAAATGTCCACTGACTGATGAATGGATAAAGAAAATGTTGTCTATACTATAGTGGAATATTATCCAGCCTTGACAAGGAAGAGAATTCTGACACGTGATACAACATGAATGAACCTTGAGGACATTATGCTAATGGAAATAAGCTTGCCACAAAAGGATATATACTATATGATTCCATTTGCATAATGTATCTAAAGTAGCCAAAATCACTGAGACAGAAAGTAGAATAGTGGTTGCCAGGAGCTGGGGTAAGAGAGGAATGGGGAATTAGCGTTTAATGGGTACAGAATTTCAGTTTTGCAAGATGAAAAAGTTCTGGAGATGGATGGTGGTGATGGTTGCACAACAATGTGAATGTACTTAATGACACTGAACTGTACACTTAAAATGGTTAAAATAGTAAATGTTATGTATATTTTACCACAATTTAAATCTTTTTAATTAAAAAAAGCATGGAAATGTCTCACTGAGGTATGCTAATGGAAATGAAAGCATATACCGTGCTAATGAAAAGGAATTAATATCATTAAAATGTCCATACTACCATGAGAAATCTATAGACTCAATGCAATTTCCATCAAAACATCAATGGTATTTTTCACAAAACTAGAACTAATAATCCTAGATTTTATACAGAAGCACAAAAGACCCTGAATAGCCATAGCAATCTTGAGGAAAACAAAGTTGGAGGTATCACACTACCTGATATCAAACCATTCTACAAGTCTACAGTAATCAAAACAACATGGTACTGACATAAAAATAGACATATAGATCAATGGAACAGAATAGAGAGCCAAGAAATAAATCCACACCTATATGGTCATTTAATCCTTGTCAAAGGAGGCAGGAATCTACAATGGGGTAAAGACAGTCTCTTCAATAAATTATGTGAGGAAAACTGGACAGATTACATGTAAAAAAAAAGGCCACTGGAAAACCTTCTTACAACACATACAAGAATAGACTCAAAATGGATTAAAGACTTAAATATAAGACCTGAAACCATAAAACTTCCAGAAGAAAACACAGACAGTAAACACTCTGATATAGCTAACGGGAATTTCTTTTCAGATATATCTCCTCAGGCAAGGGGAAAAAAAAGAAAAAAATAAACAAATGGGGCAATATCAAACTAAAAAGTTTTTGCACAGCAAAGGAAACCTTCGACAAAACAAAAAAACAACCTACTGATTGGGAGAAGATATTCACCAATGATACAATCTATAAGAGGGTAATAATCCAAAATTTATAAAGAATTCATACAACTTAATACTAAAAAAGAAAAAAACAAAAAACAATCCTACTGAAAAATGGGTAAAGGACCTGAATAGACATTTCTCCAAAGGAGATATTCAGATGGAGTATATGACAATGTGCTCAACATCACTAATCATCAGGGAAATGCAAATCAAAACCACAAGATATTACTTGTGAGGTATTGCCTCACACCTGTCATAATGGCCATCATCAATAAATCAACAAAGAACAAGTGCTGGCAAGGATGTGGAGAAAAGGGAACCCTCATGCACTGTTGGTGGGATTGCCAATTGGTACAGCCACTATGAAAAACAGTATAGAGATTCTTCGAAAAATTAAAAATGAACTATCTTATGATCCAGTAATTCCATTTCTGAGTATTTATCCAAAGAAATCCAAAACATTAATTTGAAAAGACATATGCACCCTATGTACAATAGGTCTATGATCCACTTTGAGTTGATTTTTGTAATAAGGTGTGAAATGAGGGTTGGAATTCATGTTACAGCTTAGGGTTATCAACTGTTTGGCATATGGCTATCCAACTGTTGCAACTTAATTTATTGAAAAGACTATACTTTCTACACTGCATTATCACAATGGTTGCACATACACTGTTGGTGGGATTGCAAATCGGTGCAGCCACTATGGAAAACAGTCTGGAGGTTTCTCAAAAAATTTAAAATGGATATACGTTTTGACCCAGCAATTCCACTTC
>NW_006443151.1:71652-73813 GCF_000325575.1 Pteropus alecto
ATAAAATAAATAAAGAGCAAACACCTTTTAGTACCAAGTATAAGGTCAAGTCTTACAGATGGACCCTTCTCTATGAATTCCCCTTCTGAGACTGAAGACATATCAGGAGTGTTGTTTTGCCTTTCAGCTATCTGGGCCACGGGCTATAGACTGCAGATACCTGGAGACCTGACTGAAGAAGAGCAGCTACAGGAGAAGCACAGACTGATTCTACATCCAATCAGCCTGCAGCCTTGCATCCAGGACTGATTGGTCTTGAGACAGGTACACTTTATAAAGTATACTTTATATAAAGTAAAACTGAAGCCTCAGTGAGATATCAATTATTGAATTAGATCAGTGCTTCTCCACCTGGCTGCCCATAAGAATCACCTGGAGGGGAGCCTTAGAAAAAATGCCAGTGCCCAGGGCCCTACACCAGACCAAGTAAAGTCCCTGGAGGTGGGTCCCTGGTATCAATATCTTTTAAATGCTCCCCCTGTAATTTTAATGTGCAGCCAAGGTTGAGAACTATAGTTTTAGATGTTACCCAAAAGACTTATTAGGGGTATAATCACAAATGACCTAATTCTTAAAAGGTTGTCTGGGGAGACTAACATTTAAAGGTGCTGAGTAGAGGACAAACAAAAAAGCAGTAAGTTTTTTCAAGGGTTGTTTCTTAAAGTTAGCCACTTTTCCAACTAAACATAGCTGCTTTAAAAATCTTAGGGGTGACTTTCCTTTGGCCTCTGTAAACTGGCCTACTTCTTCCTTATATAACAATCTATAGAATTTTGTAACCAGGCACTCTAAAAACGGATGAATTTCTCTTCTATGCTATTCACAATAGCAGTTATTTTATGAACACAAGGTTGGGTACCCATCTCTATTTTTCATGATCTGTCAACTTTCCTCAGATGGTGGTGTCGGCTCCCGGTTCCAAGTAAGTAAGTAAATAAATGACTTAATTAAATAAATAGTTAATTAATATAAAACAAGACATGACAAAAATCAAAGTAAATGTGAGTAAGAGAGATTTATCCCCAATTTTTCGTCCCATCCCTCCTTCTGAATTAGCCTGGCCCTTGGACCCTAGACTGATTTCCTGGCTCTCGAACTAAACCCCGGGAAAAGGCACTCTGCCTTTGGCAGTGATGACTTGGTTACATGGACAAAGCAGCATGTGTCCTATAAAGCCATCTACCACTGTGGTTTTCTCTGACAAATTAACACTAACTCACTTCACTGTGTTCTTAGAAAGGTTCGGCGTAGCAAGATGAGTGTTGAAGCCTCATCCATTAGCCTAGGGAATGCACAATAACAAGAAACAGCTTTTAGTGATAGAGACATTTAAGTCTTAAAAGGCAAGTGCTCAGCAGGTGGAGCAGAGTGGGAATGTAGTTTCACACAGGCGAGGGGGGACATTTATTCTAGGTCACTGGAATCAAGGCAGAGATGAGCAATAAAATGGCATGTTCAAACAACAAGCATGACTGGAACATAACATGCAAGGAAGGTGGAGAAAGTGTGGAGAGATAGGCAGGGAGCTGATGGAGGTGAATGTAAAGGAGACCAGAGGAGAAGCAGGAAGACCAACCATTCAGGAAGCTATTACAGAGATCCAGGCAGAAGTCAATGAGGGCTGAACTTAAGGCAGTGGTATTAGGAATGGAGAGAGACTAATGGTTTAGTGACATCAAGTGCATAGTATAGACGTGACTTACTGATAGAGTGGATGCCAAGAGGGAAGTCTCTAATCTCTAGTATGTCTTCTAGGTTTCTGGCTTTGGTGCTTGGCAGAAGAGGTGGAGCTCTGTGTTACCCACTCTCAGCAACAGGAATCTGATGAAGTGAACAGTTTAGGGTCAGGCTGCCAGATAAAATGTGGGACCCAGAGTTGAACCTGAATTTCAGATAAGTAACAAATAAGTTTTTAGTATGCAATACGTGGGACATACTTGAACAAAAGAAAGGTTAGAGTAGAGGTAGCTTGTAGTTAATGAGATAGCAAAAGAGATAGGAAGGCAGGACTAGCTTTGAGCTTTGAGATTATTTTTCACAGGAACCAGGACAGCCAACAAAAGATCTTGCTCTTAAGCACTTATAGTTATTCTTCATATATATATGAAGAATATATATGGTTCCTGTGAGATTATTTTTCACAGGAACCAGGACAGCCAAC
>NW_006443151.1:73933-77303 GCF_000325575.1 Pteropus alecto
CTTAAGAAACAGTACTGTGGAAGTGAGGAAAAAATAGAATCTTACTGACAGCACATTTATGTACCAATTTGTTTTTCAAGATATTCTGGTCATATTTAGGCCTAGGAAATCATAATTTCCTAAAAATGTATTCAATTGGATTGATGTTCTTTACTATCCATCTAATTTTGAAAATGTTAATGTTCCTATGGTTCATTTGATTTCCTTCACATTAAAGTAGCATTTGTCTTCTTAGCAATTGTGACTTAAGTATGGACTGGGGAAATGAATTTTTACAGAGGCAGAAGGAAGTTGCTAGGCTGACGAAAAAGACTTTACTCACAATGTACTCTGGTTTTCTAGAAAAATACTACCTAGTTATTATCATTAAAATATCTTCAAGTGACAATAGACACTTTTCTTCCAATTGTTTAAAGCAGTGAGAGTAGAGTAGATAGGATGATAGATTTTTTTAAATCACATTAAAACACATAGATGTAAAGAAGAATGGGAGACTCTACTAATGAAAACAATTGATTGGCATCTGTAAGGTTACTAGAAGCCATATAGTGCAAGAATGGTCCTCAAAACTGATCGATTTCTGTAGACTAAGTAGCTAAGAAGAGGCATACCGAAGTAGGATTCTGAAGTTGGATGTTAGAGAATGGGGAAGATTTAGATATGCCATCTAGAGAGCAAGAAGGACATTCCGAGAGTGAAAGCAGCTTGGGCACATGCACATAGGCAGGACCTTACCATAGTCTCTGTAGGATACGTACAGATTACTAACCTATCTGAACAAGGAGACCATGTTGCGAAATTGGAGGAAGTCAATTTGAATAAAGCTGTGATAACAGAGGGTCGTAAAAATTATACAGAGGAATTCTGATAAAAAAAATAAAAAATAAAAGAAACCAACAAAACCAGTAGTTTCCTGAGATTATTGTGGCAGTGCGATATGGGGGAGAGAAAGGGGGACCAGTTAGATGAAACAGCTGTAAGGCTCAACTATGAAAGACAGAAGAGAGTCTGCTGATCCATGCCTTCTTGGAACAGTTACTGAATTATCATGGCATTCTGCTCTTTCTATAGGGCAGGGATCAGCAAACTGCATCTATAAAGGGCCAGAAAGTAAAAAGCTTAAGTTTTGCAAGCCATAGGCCATCTCTGTTCCAAACATTAAACCTCGCCATTGTAGCAAGAAAGCAACCATAAATAATGCCATAAGCAAATGGGTGTTTGGTCTTCCAATAAAATTTTACTTACAAAATCGGGCAGTGGGGTAGATTTGGCCTGTGGGCCATAGTGTGCCTACCCTGTTCTAGGGTATTAGGTAACTCCAGGTTTATGAAGCTCTGGAACAACTTGGATGGAAAGCACAAATACATAATTCTAGAGATGCCTATTTTCCCTGCTATTCAGACAGTTAAACTCCTTAGACTATAAACAACATACATGGGAAGGGAAAATTCTTTCCTAGTTTGTTCTCTGGAATGGAATTAGTGCCATTATTATTTCTAATATATTGTTCCCTAGTCATCTGTCTCATTATTTTATGACTCATGTCCCTGTGATGAAGGCAATAAATGGAATGAATGATCTTCATAGAATGTGAGCATAACAGAGGGGGGACAACTTGGCATGTGTGATGGAAATTACCTAAGTCTATCTTGAAATGTTAGAACAATACAAAATAGACCACATGTACTGTTGTGATATCAGCCAAATTTCTAAAGGTATATCTATCTGTCAAAGGCATAGTTCACTTAAGGTTCAGTAGTTCAGTTTTAGCAACTCCCAACCCAGGAAAAAGCAAGTGGAGCATGCAGAAGTGGGTTAGAAGGGTTAAGGATTAGGTAGAGAAGGAAGAAAAAAGGAAGAGAGGGCATAAGGAGGATAAAGTGGGCAAAAGATAGATAGTGGGAGAGAGAGAAAGGGGGAGGGGCTCCAGTTATGCTTGTGCATAACTAAAATGTGGTAGAAGTCAAGCTTTTTAAAGTTGAAGATGTAAATTTGACTAGGTTGAATAAGTTTGAAAAGACAAGTGTTGCATAAATCATCGATTAGGCAAGAAAGAGTTAATGTTACTATCCAAAGAGCAAATTCTTAGTAAGTAATTTGTGCAGGAGTGAATCTTGACTTAATTTATTTTTTTCCTATTTTAGGGATCTATCAGATATAGAACTTTAAAAGACATATAATTGTCAGCTACGTCTTACTTTTGCAAAAGGCAGTTCAGAATATTCTTTAAAGTATAATAGAATGTAAATTACAGATTACACATTAACTATACTGCTTTCTTAGAATTTCTAATCTAATGGATTTGGAGAGGTATTAATCTGCTACCAATGAACTAAAGAGTTTAAGATCATTTAATAAACATCATCACTGAACCATCAAAGTCACAATCATTAGGGAATTATTGATTTGGTTTGGTATTTGATGACAGTAACATATTATTTGTAATATATAAGGATAGCAAACATTTTAATTGATAATATACTATCCCACCTATATGGAGTATAGGCATTTTTTTATCCTGTAATAATCTCAGTATGACTAAAATGATTGAAGGACCTTTTCTCAAATGACTGACAATTCAGACGAGTTGTTTATCATTTTACATTACCAGGAGTTTAAAAAAAAACTCTTAGTCTAACTTTTATAATTACATTAATTGAACATGACTCAATAGCATGGATTACTCATACTGTCATCACCCCAAAGTAAAGTTTCTGGCAATATCCAAAAGACCAAGGCAAATGTGGACAAATAGCTTGAGTTCTAAAATACTGCATGAAGTCATCAAAATATCTGTTGCAGGTTTCTCAATGTTTCTCTGATAGTGGTGTGATTTACTATAAATTGAAATAATTAAGGTCTCTTTGACCTTGGAAGCATTTTAGTGGTAGTCTTTACAAAAATACAAATTGTGTTTTAACGGTTTCCCTTTCCCATAGCATTAAAAAAAAACCCGTTCTTCCAAAATGTATCTATTTTTAGGGACTTCTAAGGTAGCTGAAGACAACCAAAGCAACCTACATTTCTATCTCCCAATGTTTCCTCCAAAAAAAAAGAACAACAAGAAGGAAAAAATAAGCCTACACAAAAACCAAGCAAAGAGAAAAGAGAGGAAATGGCAACGGGGCCTAAGGTGGATAAAACCACTGTGAGAAAACATAAATCCATCCTCAGTCTGAAAACACTAAAAAAACCAAGTGTCTGAACTTTAAAAGTACGTGTAATTTGAAGGAGCAGTCTTCAAAAATCATAGCTTCTATGAGAGAAAAATGGTGAAAAAGGAAAGGAAAAATATTTACTGGCAATTGGTCAATAAAGTGGAAAAGAAGCACAAGAGAAAATTTTAGGGTCACCCAAAACAAGAGACCCA
>NW_006443151.1:77313-84630 GCF_000325575.1 Pteropus alecto
TTTCCCTACTATAACAAATCCACTACAGTATTTGGACTTTGCTATACTAGTAGTGTGTCATTAAACTAGGAATCCCATAAAACACACAATACCAAAAAATGAATAAGAAGATTAACTAGACCATACAAAGCTTTGCAAAATATTTTAAAAACTAAATTTAATACATATAACTGAGATGAGGTCACCCCAACCTCAGAAGAACAATCATGAAACAAAAAATAATAATCTAAGATAATACTACATGTGGAATTAAATAGACACGAATTATCCTTTGGTGATATTTTAAAAATCACCTTGAATTAGAAATTCAAAAGCTAAAAACAGAAATGGACAAAACAGGAAGAAATGAAGAGTTAATTAAGTTAATTTTAAAAAGTGATAGAAAAAGGAAAAGTTATTTTAGAAATGAAGAATAGAGTCCTAGCAAGTGCAATCAGGCAAGAGAAAGAAATAAAAGGCATCCAAATAGGAAATGAAGAAGTCAAACTTTCACTATTTGTGGATGACATAATTCTCTACATAGGAAACCCTAAAGACTCTACAAGAACACTACTAGAAATAATAAGCAAATACAGCAAAGCTTCTGGATACAAAATCAACATTCAAGAATCCATAACGTTCCTATACTCTAATAAGAAGTGTCAGAAAAAAAAGTGGAAAAAATTATTTATTTTGCAATTGCAACAAAAAGAATAAAATACCGAGGAATAAATCTAATGAAACATGTGAAGGACCTACATACTGATTACCTAAAGCATTATACAGATTTAATGCAATCCCCATCAAAATCTCACTGGCACTTTTTAAAGAAATAGAACAAAAATCATCAGATTTGTATGGAAGCACAAAAGACTCCGAATTGCCAAAGCCATCCTGAGAAAAAATAACGAGCTGGAGGCATCACTCTGCCTGACTTGACTTTATACTACAAAGCGACAGTAATAAAAATGGCATGGTATTTGCAGCAAAACAGACACACGGACCAGTGGAACAGAATCAAGAATCCAGAAGTAAAACCATATTTATATGGGCAAATAATTTTTGACAAAAACATACAGTGGAGAAAGGAAAGCCTCTTCGATACATGTGCTGGGAAAATTGGAACGCCACCTACAAAAGAATGAAACTAGACTGTTGTCTATCACCACACACCAAAATTAACTCAAAATGGATTAAGGACCTGAATATAAAACCTGAAACAATAAAATGCACAGAAGAAAACATAGGAACTAAATTCAAGGACCTTGCACTTAAAGAGGATTTTATGAATTTGACCTCACAGGCAAGGGAAGTAAAAGCAAAAATAAATGAATGGGACTACATCAAACTAAAAAGTTTCTGCTCAGCAAAAGAAACCGTCAACAAGGTAAAGAGACAAACTCAAAGACCTTAGTCTTAAAGAGGATTTTATGAATTTGACCTCAAAGGCAAGGGAAATAAAAGCTAAAATAAATGAATGAGACTACATCAAACTAAAAAGCTTCTGCTCAGCAAAAAATACCTGTTAACAAGGTAAACAGACAACCATCCAAATGGGAAAATATGTTTGTGAGCAACGCCTCTGATAAGGGCCTAATATCCAAAATATACAAAGAACTCATACAACTCAATAACGACCAAAAAAAAAATAAAAAATACACCAAACAATCCAATTAAAAAATGGGCAGAGGACCCAAACAGACACTTCTCCCAAGAAGACATACAAATGGTCAACAAATATATGAAAAGATGCTCAACATCTCTAGTATTAGAGAAATGCAAATCAAAAGCACAATGAGATACCATCTCACACCTGTTAGAATAGCTATAATCAACAGGACAAGTAATAACATGTGTCGGAGAGGATGCAGAGAAAAAAAAACCGTCATATACCAACTGCAAATTGGTATAGCCAATATGGATAACAGTATGGAGGTTCCTCAAAAATCTAAAAATTGATCTACCATATGATCCAGCAATCCCTCCACTGGATATTTACCCCAAAGACTTGAAAACCCATATCTGAAAAGATATTTGCACACCAAGGTTCATAGCAGCACTATTCACAGTGGCCAGGACATGGAAGCAACCGAAGTGTCCTATGGTAGATTGGCTAAAGAAGCAATGGTACATATATACAATGGAATATTACTCAGCCGTAAGAAAAGACGAAATACTGCCATCTGTGACAATATGGATGGACCTTAAAATAATCATGCTAAGCGAAATAAGCCAGACAGAAAAAGTTGAAAACCACATGATATCACTTATATGTGAGATATAAACCTAAAAGCAACAAACAAATAAGAGAAACAGAGACTCATGGGCATGGACAATAAACTAGTGGTTACCAGAGGGGATGGGGAAGGTATATGGGATAAAAGGAGTCAAATATGTGGTGACAGAAAGAAATCTATGGGCAATGAACACATGATGCAATACATATATACCTTACTGTTGAATTGTACACCTGAAACTTACTGGATTTAGTTAATCAATGTCACCATAATAAAAAGGAAAAAAAGAAAAGAAAAACAAGTTTGAATACAAAAAAAAAAAGAATAAATTACAAGGTGCCCAATTGAGACTAGAACTTATCAAAATTTCATTGAGGGAACTGAAAATTTTAAAGGGGTAGAAAAACAACCAATAGAATGACAATGAGATTAGAAAAGTAAAAAGGGTAACAAAGAGAAAGTAATGGAAAGAGAAGACAAGAAAAGAAGGAATGACATATTATTGCAGCCCCTGCGAAAAGGATAAGAGAACACAACTATTACTAAAATTATAATCCTAGAAAACTTTCCAGAAATAAAAAAAGACCAACGTCTACCTATACATTGAAAATACAAATTATCTCCAAAATACAGTCTATTTCAACTATTAGATTTCAAAGAAAAATAAAATCCTCAAGGCCTTCAGACAAAAACAAATACCATATAAAGACAAAAAACTGGACTGGTATCAGATATTTTAAAACAACATATAAAGCAAGGCAAAAATGGAGCACCTTTTTAAAAGTACTAACTGAAAGAAAGTATGAACCAACAATTTCATATGCGAAATGCTGCCTTCAAGCATAAAGACTATTAAAAAATAAACATACACACAGTTTTCGATGTGCAAAAGCTTAGGGAATTCTGCACTCATGAGCCTTTTCTGGGGCATCTAGAACAAATGCTGGCAAGGTATGCCCATGAACCATATCCTGTCTGTCCTGTTTTGTATAAGGACTGAGCTAAGAATAGTTTTTACATTTTTAAATGGCTGAAAGAAAATCAAAAGAATAACAATATTTTGTGATCTGTAACAATTATATGCAATTCAAGTTTCGGTGTCTGCAGATAAAGTTTTATGGGACTACAGCTATACTCATTTATTTATTGTCTATAGTTGCTTTCATACTACAACAGTAGAATTGAGTATTTGTGACAGAGACAGTATGACCTGAAAAGCTAAAGTACTTAGTATCTGGCCTGTCAGAGAAAACAATTTGCCAACTCCTGTACTAGAAGATAAGCTTCTTCCAACCAAGAGATAGCTAGAAAACATCAGTGAAAGGATTGTAAAACACTTTGGTAGGTAGGTAGGTAAGTGGATGGATGGCTAATGTTATACATACACGTAAAGAACAAAACTAATTTGGGAGGAATGAGAGTAAAAGGCTCATGTATAAACATTATACATTTTGACATAGTAAAAGCCATGCAACCAACAAATGGGAGAAGGGGAAGCAGACAAGGAAAAGAGAATAGGCAATAGGTAGAAGTTATGATACTAATATAGAATGATAAACCAGACATCAATAGGCAAAATAAGAAAATAAGAGACTACATATTTATGCAGAAGGCCTACTTAAGTTATATGCAAATTTTCAAATGGTCTGGGGTCGGTGCCCCTAACACTCTCATTGTTCAAGGGTCTACTGTAAGCGTATTTAAAAATGTAAAACACAAAGATAACCACTACGACAAAAATGCAAACTTTCCTAAGTACCCAAAATATATGTGTATGTTAAATTAAAGAGCAAAGAATACACACACTATAGAGAACCATAGTGAATACAATAAAATACACATAATTATAAAAGAATATGCCAAAATTGACAATAAACACATAATTCATAAAATTAAATGGAAATGAGAGTTACCTGATTAGTAAAAGAAAACAATTTTCAATTTCACTCACAGAGCAAAAACTCAACTCTCTTGTGTATATATATGAGATACACCTCAATCCTTCCACCATTAGCCGATATAATAAAATTTTTAAAAAATCACAGACACCTACCATGTGCCTGGCATAGGGATTCAGAGATAGTCAGCTACGGTCCTTGCCCTCCAGAGAAATAAATCTAGCAAAAGGAAAAGAAAGAGAAAGAATCACCATACAATACAATGAGATTTGCAATAGCAGGTGTTAAATTTGGTAGCTTCTTGCTCTTTCCTATGGTATGGTACTATGTAGATATAACCTCTATGTAAATATCTCTATTTTTATGAAATACACACTTTATATTTAGCAGAAACAGGTTATGATGCAAACAACTGATTCTCAGTGGTTCAAGATTGAGAGTAGAGATGATGAGGCAAATGGAGTAAAATGTAAAATATAAAAGTGAAATCTGGATTAAGGGGATATGGTTTTGCTTGTACCATTCTTATCTTGCAACCTTTTAAAAGTCTGAAATTGTTTCCAAAGAAAATGCTTAAAAATAAATTACCACTATAGTAAGGCATTTCTTCCTTTAAAATTGATATCTGTGCTATTAAAGAGAGAAAAATATCTCAAGATTTTCAGTTTTTCAATTAACCTTTATATGGTTTAATCTAATTACATCTTCCCTGGCTATATTTTATTTTTCCTTACAATGCCATGTATGTTATTAAAATATTGGCTTTTAGATCTTGTCTAAATATTTACAAATAATTACTTTCCATTACTTTCATATTCTCTATTGAACTTTTGTTATTTAAGCTAATTTCCATGATATGAACACAAAGTTTAAAATTATATATTTTAGGAAAATCTTTGAAATTTAGAAATTACATCGTTCATTCTTCTAACCAGGTAATAAGTTGTAGAAGGTTGTAGAACTCTAATTTGAAGGACAAATAGTAGTTCACGGAAGAAAAAAGATAAAGATAAAAGGAACGACGTTGCAGGCTTATGAAGAAAAAATACTTTTATTTTTAAAATACGTTGCAGGCTTATGAAGAAAAAATACTTTTATTCTTTTTGACTTACCCAAGAAAAACTTCTCGTACGTGGCCCAGACTGCTATAGATCCGCGGGACCAATGGTCCGCTCAGGGAGATCAATAATCCAGTCAAGAGGAACGAAGCCACCATTACGACGACCAACGGTCGTTTGTCTTCTCTTCTTCTTCCGGGTTCACAGGAAGTACTAAATATCTCCGCCCCTTCTGACCTTTTGGTCATGTGACTGCGTCCCAGCCAATGAAATGTGGAGGCGTGTGAACCACTTCCATGTAGAGCCTCTCCCTCGCCACTACGTTTATGATACAGGTTCGCTTACTTTGTTTTAAGTGTTACTTTGTTACATGCTATACTCATTCTTTTCCATTGCTGGCTTCTAAAATTCATGAAATGTTGTTTAAAGTTTTCTTTTCACGCCCTCGCAATTTGGTCGCAAAGAGTCCAGATTCTGGGGCCCAATAAGCTAGTAGAACTACTTGATGAAAGAGACTTGTCTGACTGGTTACATTGAACAATGAATATGTAATAAATCAATCATTAGTTGTTAAACCTGCCCCTTCGCCTCACTAACCACTCTACACCTTAGAGTAGTTTTGAGGATTAAGTGAAGATAGTGCCTGGTAACCTTGTTACAGAAGTGATAACTATTATTCTTCCTCTTGAAGATATTTTTTTACCTTTAAACACATTGACTAACTGTATAACATTAAGACAATTCTGTCACTCCTTCAAGCTTCCTTCCTCATCTGAAAATGGAGAAAACCCGTTTAACAAATGTCCCCTAATATATATCAAGTACATATATATATGGGTACAAATATACCCTAATACACACCAAAAAGTCATCAAGATTCAGAGGACAGAAAATTGAACAAAATCTATAAGGTCCCTGCTTTCATGGTGCTTACATCTAGTAGGGAGTGAGGTTATAACCATAAAAACAAATAATACAAATGGTTATGAAGAATATGGACAAGGTGACTTGGTAGGTACTAGGGGTCAGGACTCATTTAGATTGGGTGACTTGAAAAGTTAAAACTGAGCAGATGGCCTTTGAGCTAAGACCTGAACAGCAAAAGGAGTCAGATGTGGGTTCAAAGTTCAAGGAGAAGAATTCTCCAGGTAGAGGAAACAACCAGGGCACAGACTCTGAGGAGAAAAGGAGCTTAACATGTTCACAAACAGGCCAATGTGGCTAGTGTGATTGGTGATTGTGGGAGAGAATAGGACAACATGATGTTGGAGACGAAGGCAGGGACCAGATAGTGTTGAGTCTTTTTGGTGACGTCGAGTATTTTGGACTTAGATGTAAGACAGTTTAAGATTTTAAGCAGGAGAGAGGCATGATATGTTTAAGAGAATTTTGGCTGCTGCATTGGAACTAGAATGTAGGGCAGCTTGCAAGAGTGTAAGTTAAAGGACCAATTAGGTGACTACTATAATTATTTAGACAAGAAATGATGGTGGCCTGGGCTAGACTGGTAGCAGTGGAGATGGAGAGAAGTGGATAGATTTGGGATATGTATTTCAGTGGTGGAGACAAAACTTAGTAATGCATTGGATATGAAGGTGAGGATGAGGTAGTTGGCAACAAGTAGGTATAGGGCACATGCAGTTAGGTAACTGGGCAGTATCATTTACTACAATAAGAAAGATTGGAAGGGAAAAATTTTCCCTCATATTCTCTCTCTGTCTTTGAGAGGAGGAATCTGCTGTGGTTGTGTTAAAAAGAGTTAACACATGGGCATGGACAATAGACTAGTGGTTACCAGAGGGGAGGAGCGAGGGAGGAGGTAGACGGGGTAAGGGGAGGTCAAATATGTGGTGACAGAAAGAAATCTAACTATGGGAGATTATAACACTGTGTAAATATAGATGTGCCTTACTGTTAAAGTGTACAGCTGAAACTTATTGGATTTCATTAACCAATGTCACTATAAAAATTTAATTAATTAATTTTTTTAAAGCTAACTTATTAATAAATTTAATGATAGTAGCATCTGTTTTACAGGCTTGTTGAAATAAGAATATGTGTGTGTATGTGTGTACATCCATGCATGCACATGCATACAGTGCACAGTCATTAATTAGATATGGCTCCGTCCCAGACTAGTATGTA
>NW_006443151.1:85457-88859 GCF_000325575.1 Pteropus alecto
AGTTTTTAGACTTTTTGCAGATGGCAGCGAAATAATTCATCATCAACAGAAGTTTGAAAACAGTCCATTCAGTGGGGAGAGAAAAAAAATTTCTGTCAACTGGCTTAGAGACCAAACAACTAGATGATTGAATTCCTTTCCTTAGGAAGGGACCAGCTGACACTTTGAGAGAAGCAGCATTTGCTCTTATCCCTAGAGAAGGAAAGAGTTTCATTTTTACAGTTGATATATTCCCTCTGAATGGAGAGACATTTCATCACTTCATTTCATGGTGTGATTTCATTACATTTCTCTTAAACTAATTAAACACTGCCTCCCTTCTGCCGCTCACCTCAGTTGGTAGTGAGGAGAAATTCTAGCTTGGCCTCTGATGCCTGCGGTCAGAGGATCTCAGAAGTATGTAGAAGTAAGCTCTGTAGCTTCTTTTTTACATATTTGTTTTATTATTGTGGTATAGCTCGCAGAATGTTAAGTTTACCATTTCAACATGTACAACACAGTGGTTTTCAGTATATTAACTATGTTGTATAAGCATCACCACTATCTAATTGTGGAATGTTTCTATCATCGCTCCCCTCCCAAAATCCATACTTATTAGCAGTCAATCCCAATTCTAATTCCTCCCTTTCTCCCTCACTTGGCAACCATTAATCAGCTTTCTGTCTATATGGATTTGCGTATGCTGGATATTTCATAAAAATGGAATCACAAAATGTGCCCTTTTGTATCTGACTTCTTTCATTTAGCATAATGTTTTGAAGGTTCATACATGTTGCAGATTTTATCGATAGTTGGCTCTTTTCATGGCTGAATAATAGTCCATTATATAGATATACCACTTTTTGTTTATTCATCTATTAATGGGCATCTGTGGTGTTTCCACATTTGTTGGCTATCATGGATAATACTGCTATGAACACTTGTGAACATAGTTTTGTGTGAACATGTGTTTTCAAATATCTTGGGTATGTATCTAGAAATTCCTTTACTGAGTCATATGGTAATTCTATGTTTAACATTTTGAGAAACTGCCAGACTATTTTGGGCTGTACCATTTTACGTTCTCACCAGCAATGTATGAGGATTCTAATTTCTCCTCATCTTCACCAACACTTGTTATTTTCCAGTTTATTTTTTATTATAACTGTCCTAGTGAGTGTGAAGTGGTATCTCATTGTGGTTTTGACTTGCAACTCTCTAATAACCAATGATGCTAAGCATCTTTTCATTGACTTTTTGAGTATTTGCATATCTTCTTTGGAGCAATGTCTATTGAACTTCTTTGCCCATATTTTAATTGGGGTTGCTTGTCTTTTTATTGTTGAGTTATAGGAGTTCTTTATATATTCTGGCTATTAAACTCTTATCAGATATATAATTTGCAAATATTTTTCCCATTTGTGGGTTGTCTTTTTACTCTCTTGACAGTGTTCTTTAATGCACAAAAGTTTTTAATTTTATCAAATATAACGTATCCAGTTTTTCTTTTGTTGCCTGTGATTTTGTTGTTATATTTAAGAAACCATTGCCAAATCCAAAGTCATGTAGGTTTCTCTTTATGTTTACTTCTAAGAGTTTTATAGTTTTAGCTCTTACATTTAGGTCTTTAATCCATTTTGAATTAATTTTTTATTATGGTGTGGGGTAGGGGTCCAAATTCATTCTTTTCCATATGGATATTCAATTGTTCCAGTGCTATTTCTTGAAAGGACTATATTTTTATCTGTTGGATCATCTTAACTCCCATGTCAAAAATAATCACAAATAGGTATATGGATTTATTTCTGTACTATTCCCTTAGTCTATATATCTGTTCTTATTAGCTGGTACTATACTTCCTTGATTACTGTAGCTTGTAGCAAGATTTGAAATTGTGAAGTTTGAATCCTCCAACTTCGTTCTCCTTCTTTGGCTCTTCTGGGTCCCTTGCATTTCCATAAGAATTTTAGGATCAGCCTAATCGTAGCTTCTTGAAGTGAGCTGAGCTTACAGCCATAACCCTGGTCCATTGTTAGTTAGCAGGTCTTTTCATTTTTGAAGAGGTGGAAGTGAGAGATGGGGAACCCCGCTGGACTTTGACAGGGCCGCAGGTCCAGGGTCCTCTGGATTGCAGCAAGTCTGGCCAGCAGGGTTCACAAATGGAGCAGTAAGGCTCTGAAGCAGCACTTCCCAAGCTGTAATGACTCATGCATTGATCTGGTTGAAAAGCAGAGTGAGTGAGGCCTGAAACTTTATTTCTAATAAGCTCCTAGGTGAGGCTGATGCTGTATGTTCTTGAACCACACTTTGAGAAACAAGGCATAATTGCCATTAGTATCTTTCCAGTAGTCCCACATAGGAAACTGGGACAGCACTTAGAATCATTCAGACTGTTTCTTATACAAAAAAGGTGGTGGTGGGGGGCTTGGCAAAGTCCACAGAACTAGGTAGAGACAGTCTAGGAATTCTGGTTTTGGACTCTCGGTTATTTTCCCAACCTGTGGCTGCTTCCTGTGTCGATCGCCTTTCATTCTTTCCGAAAGCACTTGTCCTCACTACCATCTTCAGCCAATTTCTCCCTCTTTTGCAGCTTATTTTTAGCAAATTTCTTTAGAAGATAAACATTAGAATTAAAGGGGGCATTTGAATGTGATGGGCATTCACACAAGTTGCTCTCTGTATTTCTCTAGGACTATCTCTGGGCACAGAATGAGTGGATAGACTATATATATGCAAAGTGGTTAAATTCCATATTTTCCAAAACATACAACATTATACATTCTATATGTGGTAGGTAGAACTCTAAGATGGTCCCCAAGACCCCCCACACCCTGGTGTACACTTCCTATATAATCTAGAGACTATGAATATGACAGATTTCATTCCATGATTTGGTTATGTTATGTGGCACAGTTAATTTTAAGAAAAGTAAATTACCTGGGTGGTCCTGACCTAATCACACAAGCCATTTAAATCTAAAGTTATAGACAGAGAAGTCAGATATTTGAAGCACAAGACAGATACAATATACCACTACTTGCTTAAAGATGGAGGAGGTCATATAGCAAGGAAATTGAGACCTCAGTCCAGCAACCACAAGGAACTAAATTCTGCCAAAAAAGGAGAATAAAATTGGGAGCAGACTTTTCCTGAGACTCCAGATGATTTAGTCCTGCCTAAATCCTTGATTTCAGCCTGTGATACACTGAGCAAAGAAACCCACAGGACTTTGAATTACAGAACTGTGAGCTAATAAATGAGTGCTGTTTTAAGCCACTGAATGTGTGGTAATTTGATATACAATAGTAGAAATATTGTGCCTTCTTGATGACTGACTGAACTGTGTCTCTATTTTGCCTCCACTGTCAGGGAACTCACAGTCAAATCTGAGGCAGAAATGTTAAAAATTTTTAGAGGTCTTTA
>NW_006443151.1:89106-89590 GCF_000325575.1 Pteropus alecto
AGTTACTACAAGAAGAAAGATTGGAAGGGATATATGTTCCCTCATATTCTCTCTCTGTCTTTGAGAGGAGGAATCTGCTGTGGTTGTGTTAAAAAGAGTTAACACATGGGCATGGACAATAGACTAGTGGTTACCAGAGGGGAGGAGCGAGGGAGGAGGTAGACGGGGTAAGGGGAGGTCAAATATGTGGTGACAGAAAGAAATCTAACTATGGGAGATTATAACACTGTGTAAATATAGATGTGCCTTACTGTTAAAGTGTACAGCTGAAACTTATTGGATTTCATTAACCAATGTCCCTATAAAAATTTAATTAATTAATTTTTTTAAAGCTAACTTATTAATAAATTTAATGATAGTAGCATCTGTTTTACAGGCTTGTTGAAATAAGAATATGTGTGTGTATGTGTGTACATCCATGCATGCACATGCATACAGTGCACAGTCATTAATTAGATATGGCTCCGTCCCAGACTAGTATGTA
>NW_006443151.1:93986-99509 GCF_000325575.1 Pteropus alecto
AAATTGGGAGAGACTTTTCCTGAGACTCCAGATGATTTAGTCCTGCCTAAATCCTTGATTTCAGCCTGTGATACACTGAGCAAAGAAACCCACAGGACTTTGAATTACAGAACTGTGAGCTAATAAATGAGTGCTGTTTTAAGCCACTGAATGTGTGGTAATTTGATATACAATAGTAGAAATATTGTGCCTTCTTGATGACTGACTGAACTGTGTCTCTATTTTGCCTCCACTGTCAGGGAACTCACAGTCAAATCTGAGGCAGAAATGTTAAAAATTTTTAGAGGTCTTTACAGTCTGTACATTTGTTTTCAATATTTCTTTTCTCTTAGTCATGGCTTCCTGCATTTTTATGTATTTTGCCTGATTTTTCTATTCTTAATTATGTTTTAACATCCAATTTTACGTAATTTTTAAAAGTCTCATTATAAAAGCAATATGTGCTTATTGTGAAATGTGTGGAAAATACAGTTATACACAAGAAGAAGAAAAAACTAAGCATTAGAATTCTATCACTTCATCTGGACAAAACAACTGTTAATGTTTTAGTGTATTCTTTCCAGTCTTTTTCCCTATGCCCATATGTATATTTTTATATAATGAGATCATGCTGTATTATTATTCATATCCTTGCCATAAGCTACCTCTAAACATTTGAGGGGTGGGGGGAACAAGATAAAAATTAACATGTATTCAGTGGTTTGGAGGTGGGTTTTTTTGTTGTTTTTTGTTTTTTTTCCTGTTTTTTTTTTTTGAGCAGCTTATTGTTTAGTTTAGCAGATCTCACCTTTTTGTTTGTTTCCTTCTGTTACTCCCATGACAGGCATTCACCTATGTTGAGGGTCCCCAAGACCATCCCCAGATTCAACATTTTGGTAGGATTACTCACAGGACTCAGCATACAGTCTTACTCACAGCTATGATTCATTATAGTGAAAATATACAAAGCAAAACCAGCAAAGAGAAAAGTAGCATGGGGGCCAAATCTGGAGGAATCCTGGCACAAGTTTTCAAGAGTTCTCTCCCGGTGGAGTCGCAGAGGATGCGTGAAATTGCGACAACACCTGTAAAGTGTGGTCTACCAGGGAAGCTCATTAGAGACTCAGCGTTCACAGTTTTTAATGGGGCTAGGATTACAGGCACCCTCTGCCTAGCATGCACCAGGATTCCAGACTCTCAGAAGGAAAGCAGGAGTGCAGCATAAATCATATTGTTTGTACAAATAGTTTAGGTACAGTAAGACACTATTTCATCTAGGGACTGTTGGGGATCTTCCCCAAATGCAAGTTCCAAGACTGTAGCCAAAAGCCAACTCTGTAAGCAAGCCTGTCTAAGGATGGCAGTCTCAGGCCTGCTATGTTAAATCTTTCCTATACATCATCTAAATACCACATTCTCATCCTACTAAAGTTATAGATAATACTCAATACCCTAGTTATACATTCTCTCTCACATAGAGTATATGGGAATATGGATATCTTAGATCCAGCTGCTATAACAAATTACTGTAGAGTGGGTGGCTTACACAACAAACATTTAATTCTGATATTTCTAGAGGCTGAGAAATCCAAGATCAAAGCAGATCCAGTGTCCGATAAAGGCCTGCTGCCTGGTTGGCCGATAGCAGTTTTTTTTGTTGTTGTTGTTTTATCCTCACCTGGTAGAGAACAGGGACAGAAAGTATGCTCTCTTCTTATAAGGACACCAATCTCATTTCAAAAGCTTCTCCTCATGACCTAACCACTGCCCAAAGCCCTACTTCTTAATGTCATCACATTGGAGGTTAGGACTTAAACATAAAATTGGAGGGGGGGGATGCAAATATGAGGTCCATAACAATGGATAGGAATAACCTCTACTTATATATTTTTAAAGTCTATCACAAACAAATGTCTATTAAAGCTATTAGTAGGATAGGTAAGAGATGATCATAAAAGACCACTACCATGCTGAAAACTGACACTTTGGCATCTCTTCTAGAGAGCTAGATCTAGAGTGCTCACTCTGTTTCCCCAAGGTTTCTTTCTGTCTTCTTCCACCCAACCAGAACCAAGACTCCTAAGCAAAGGCCAGGCCTAGAGTCTCATGACATGCTACCTGGTTAGGATCAAGAGCTGTCTCACAGAGCCTTGCACAAAGAGGGGCAAGATATCATTTCAGAGGACCTGTCCCCTTTGATCTAGGCCCATGTCGAGTAGATCCTTATGGACTCACCAGAAGCAAAGGACTGCCTTCGTCTCTGCAATTAGGTTTACTGTGATTTTGCTGGCTCCAAAAATAAGTCACTTATATTATAAATTTTATTTTGGGGCTATCTAACAGTGACGGACTACACACAGGTGTTTTTGTTTGTTTGTTTGTTTGTTTGTTTTTATTAATTAATTAATTTTTTTAAAGCTAACTTATTAATAAATTTAATGATAGTAGCATCTGTTTTACAGGCTTGTTGAAATAAGAATATGTGTGTGTATGTGTGTACATCCATGCATGCACATGCATACAGTGCACAGTCATTAATTAGATATGGCTCAGTCCCAGACTAGTATGTAGTATGTGGAAAGGTAGGAGGTTCCTGTAGCAGAGCACTGATCATTGAGTAGCTCTAATAGTGGAGGGTAACCCTTGAGTGTGGGCAGGGCCTGTGAATATAATGTGATATAACTTCTGTGATTATGTTACATTATATGGCAAAAGTGAAATAATTTTTCAGATGTAAGTAAACTCTCTAATCTGTTAACTATGTGTCAATCAAAAGGCAGTATACTGGGTGGACTTGACCTGATCAGGTGAGCCCTTTAAAAAGGTCCTAGGCCTTCCCTAAAGTCAGAGTCTCAAAGGAGCAGAGATGCTCTCTTGCTACCCTCGAGGAAACCAACCAACAGGTTGTGAACTGCCTCTGAAGAGGGAAACCACTAGGAACCAAGGTCCTCTGTCCTATTGCAGCAACAAACTGGATTCCATCAACAACCTAAATGAACTTGAAAGAGAACCCTAAACTCCAGATTAGCACATAGCCTACCTGACACGTGTGAATGCAGCCTCATGAGACCTTGAGCAGAAGATGCAGTTCATACTACTATGTCATGGAAACTGTGATGTGATAAAAATGTGTTATTTTAAGCTACTGAGTATGAACTAATCTGCTATATAAAAATAGAAAATGAATACAGGATCCTTTTCTTGTTTGGGAAAGGCTAAGATACCAAACATCCCCTCCAGGCCCATCGCCAATTGTAGGTATTCTGAGTGGCTGCCTAAAAGAGGTGATGTCTAAGCTGAGATATTAAATGAGAAGCAGTGATCTAGGCAAAGAGGAATATAAATGCATGAGGAAGAGAGAAGCTTCATCCTCACTTGAGACATCACGAATTGCTTTTCAGAAAAGCTTACACTTAGCATATTCGCAAAAAAAGGAAAGATACCCCCTCTTGCCATTACAGATTCTTTAGCAGGACATCGATTGAGAGCATCCCAGAGTACATTTCATTGACCCCACCAGCTTTTAGACTTTTTGCAGATGGCAGCGAAATAATTCATCATCAACAGAAGTTTGAAAACAGTCCATTCAGTGGGGAGAGAAAAAAAATTTCTGTCAACTGGCTTAGAGACCAAACAACTAGATGATTGAATTCCTTTCCTTAGGAAGGGACCAGCTGACACTTTGAGAGAAGCAGCATTTGCTCTTATCCCTAGAGAAGGAAAGAGTTTCATTTTTACAGTTGATATATTCCCTCTGAATGGAGAGACATTTCATCACTTCATTTCATGGTGTGATTTCATTACATTTCTCTTAAACTAATTAAACACTGCCTCCCTTCTGCCGCTCACCTCAGTTGGTAGTGAGGAGAAATTCTAGCTTGGCCTCTGATGCCTGCGGTCAGAGGATCTCAGAAGTATGTAGAAGTAAGCTCTGTAGCTTCTTTTTTACATATTTGTTTTATTATTGTGGTATAGCTCGCAGAATGTTAAGTTTACCATTTCAACATGTACAACACAGTGGTTTTCAGTATATTAACTATGTTGTATAAGCATCACCACTATCTAATTGTGGAATGTTTCTATCATCGCTCCCCTCCCAAAATCCATACTTATTAGCAGTCAATCCCAATTCTAATTCCTCCCTTTCTCCCTCACTTGGCAACCATTAATCAGCTTTCTGTCTATATGGATTTGCGTATGCTGGATATTTCATAAAAATGGAATCACAAAATGTGCCCTTTTGTATCTGACTTCTTTCATTTAGCATAATGTTTTGAAGGTTCATACATGTTGCAGATTTTATCGATAGTTGGCTCTTTTCATGGCTGAATAATAGTCCATTATATAGATATACCACTTTTTGTTTATTCATCTATTAATGGGCATCTGTGGTGTTTCCACATTTGTTGGCTATCATGGATAATACTGCTATGAACACTTGTGAACATAGTTTTGTGTGAACATGTGTTTTCAAATATCTTGGGTATGTATCTAGAAATTCCTTTACTGAGTCATATGGTAATTCTATGTTTAACATTTTGAGAAACTGCCAGACTATTTTGGGCTGTACCATTTTACGTTCTCACCAGCAATGTATGAGGATTCTAATTTCTCCTCATCTTCACCAACACTTGTTATTTTCCAGTTTATTTTTTATTATAACTGTCCTAGTGAGTGTGAAGTGGTATCTCATTGTGGTTTTGACTTGCAACTCTCTAATAACCAATGATGCTAAGCATCTTTTCATTGACTTTTTGAGTATTTGCATATCTTCTTTGGAGCAATGTCTATTGAACTTCTTTGCCCATATTTTAATTGGGGTTGCTTGTCTTTTTATTGTTGAGTTATAGGAGTTCTTTATATATTCTGGCTATTAAACTCTTATCAGATATATAATTTGCAAATATTTTTCCCATTTGTGGGTTGTCTTTTTACTCTCTTGACAGTGTTCTTTAATGCACAAAAGTTTTTAATTTTATCAAATATAACGTATCCAGTTTTTCTTTTGTTGCCTGTGATTTTGTTGTTATATTTAAGAAACCATTGCCAAATCCAAAGTCATGTAGGTTTCTCTTTATGTTTACTTCTAAGAGTTTTATAGTTTTAGCTCTTACATTTAGGTCTTTAATCCATTTTGAATTAATTTTTTATTATGGTGTGGGGTAGGGGTCCAAATTCATTCTTTTCCATATGGATATTCAATTGTTCCAGTGCTATTTCTTGAAAGGACTATATTTTTATCTGTTGGATCATCTTAACTCCCATGTCAAAAATAATCACAAATAGGTATATGGATTTATTTCTGTACTATTCCCTTAGTCTATATATCTGTTCTTATTAGCTGGTACTATACTTCCTTGATTACTGTAGCTTGTAGCAAGATTTGAAATTGTGAAGTTTGAATCCTCCAACTTCGTTCTCCTTCTTTGGCTCTTCTGGGTCCCTTGCATTTCCATAAGAATTTTAGGATCAGCCTAATCGTAGCTTCTTGAAGTGAGCTGAGCTTACAGCCATAACCCTGGGCCATTGTTAGCTAGCATGTCT
>NW_006443151.1:102741-120817 GCF_000325575.1 Pteropus alecto
GGTAAGAACTTTAAAATAAAATGGGAGGGGGGGGATGCAAATATGAGGTCCATAACAATGGATAGGAATAACCTCTACTTATATATTTTTAAAGTCTATCACAAACAAATGTCTATTAAAGCTATTAGTAGGATAGGTAAGAGATGATCATAAAAGACCACTACCATGCTGAAAACTGACACTTTGGCATCTCTTCTAGAGAGCTAGATCTAGAGTGCTCACTCTGTTTCCCCAAGGTTTCTTTCTGTCTTCTTCCACCCAACCAGAACCAAGACTCCTAAGCAAAGGCCAGGCCTAGAGTCTCATGACATGCTACCTGGTTAGGATCAAGAGCTGTCTCACAGAGCCTTGCACAAAGAGGGGCAAGATATCATTTCAGAGGACCTGTCCCCTTTGATCTAGGCCCATGTCGAGTAGATCCTTATGGACTCACCAGAAGCAAAGGACTGCCTTCGTCTCTGCAATTAGGTTTACTGTGATTTTGCTGGCTCCAAAAATAAGTCACTTATATTATAAATTTTATTTTGGGGCTATCTAACAGTGACGGACTACACACAGGTGTTTTTGTTTGTTTGTTTGTTTGTTTGTTTTTTTCCCTGTACAGGAATTGCTTTAACTCTGAGCTTAAGATGTGGCTTTGAAAGAAGAGGGGAGCCAATAGTCAATGGGGGGCAGCTTTTCAAAGGTGCCTTAAATCAGTAAAAGTTACAACCTTTTGGGCTTATACAGCCTCAAGGGCATAGGACTTGGTAAGTGTACGGTGCCCTTGAGCAGATTGGCAGAAATTTTCTCCCTCTGGGAAGAAGTAGCTCCTCGCCATTGTACTAGGCTTGGTGGGCAGAGCTATGGCTGTGATTAAATCCCCAACTCACTCTTTCTGCTGGATACCTTTTGTGTTAGCCCAATTGAGTACAATAGATGTGATGGGAAGGTTGGTGGTTGTGTGGCACTATCTTCCTTTATTCTCTTCTTTAAGAATCAAAAAGCCTATATCCTATTAATTTACCCTCTGAATCAGGTGAACAGGTTCTTGCATCCAAATAGGATATTTGGATTCAGCCCTCACAGCTGGAGTAACACAGAAGGGTCTGCTTAATGCAGGGGAATAGCATGGATCCTCATTAGTTGATTTCATCATGGAATGTACATAACTTGGAATTATTGTGCTCAAGGGTTCTCACAGTTACATTTGAAGATGATGATGAATTATGTTGAATGTCGAGACATGGAAAATAACATATGAGTATGGAAAAGTTGTTTTTCTCTTACGATTGTTGATATAATTTAAGAGTCTTAAGGAGCCTTTGTTACCTCATCTGTAAAATTGGGAAGGGTTGAAAATAATACCTAGCTGCAAGATTATTCTGCAGACTAAAGGAGAAGTCACACAAGTCAACGCATATCAGTTCCCTCTTCAACTCTTCTCTTTTCTTTATTCTAATTCCTCACATTTACACGCTGTAGAGGTGACAAAACACTTTCATTTCCAAGGCCTTACCTGCTCCTCAGAATTGCCCGATAATGCTAGCAGAATGAGGATGAATCAAAGGCCTCAGTTTCCAGCAGGCCTGGATATACTTTCACATGCCTGAATGTAGGTTTCAGACTCACTCTTAAAGTCTCTCCTCTTCCCACTGCCCATATTACATGTAGGACACAATGAAAGCCTGTGGGAAAAACTGGGCAATATGACAATACTTTTAGTATTTAGGGGAGCTTTCAGCAAATAGGTCTCATTTTTTTATGGGCAAACAACATGGGAAAACGGATCCTTTAATTAGTTGAATCTGTCAGGTTCAGTTGTGTTTTATACACAAAAGAGTTTTTAATATATGGCTGCTTCTTACCTGCCTCAATCTCTCTTACCTATAATTGTTAAAATCAGTAGTCCTGTAATAGAGGGTCTAAAAATAGGGAATATAGTGCAGATCAAGAAATGTTAAATCATATTGCCCAAAGCATTTAAGTTCTTATTCTTTAATATTATACTATTCTGTGAAATAATTTTATTGTCTGCCAAATTTCGCAAAGTTAGAATGCACTGCTGTGAATGAAACAAAAGCTTCACTGAGCAACATGCTGATACACTGAAAAGTTATCCTCCTGAAAAATAATTGCCCAGATTCTTCTTTTATGTTGTAGGTAAGATTCTTTTGCTTACAACTAACTGAAATTTCTACTTTAAAATACCACAAGCCAAACCCCAGGAATTTTATTGGTAAGAAACTGAGACATCTCATGGAGTCCAAGGGCAGAGGACAGCTGGGCATGACAAACAGAAAGCAGGCACTGGAAAGCCCTCAGGAAACCCAGGCTTCAATTAGCTACTGACACATCAATTCTGCTTCCCTTTAGGCATGAAAGTGGGTCACATGACAGATTCTGGTCCAATAAGCTATAGGTATGCAGATTAGAGTTGGAAATAGGCCAAAGCTGAGCCAATCAGACTCTCTTGGAGACCTACTATGAGCTGCTTGAACTGAGACCATGTAAAGGTGAGAGAAAACTTGCCAACACCTATTTAAACAGGCCATCTCTCTTCTTTTCTCTTGCTTGCTCTCCCCATCTCTTCATCTTTGTTTCATGCTCATCACTTTATTCATGCTCATTCTCTCTGCCATTCTCTACAGGTCAGTTTAGAGGGCAGTAGCATGCATGTACCCTGACATGGCTGATTCATACCTCTCGCTCTTCTGTGTCTTCAGTCTAGGCCACTGGCAGAGAATGACTAGTGTCTCTCAATTCCAATTCCAACTTCTAGGTAAAGAAAGAGAATGGATTGTTGCAAGGATCAAATGGGTTAATGTAGCCTAATGCCTGGCGCATAGTAAGTATTAGCTATTCTTCTTCAAAACCTTACTTAGGTGTTCTCTGCCCAGTCTATATGCCATTATACTTGGTCCCTTGGCCTCGACTAGAATAAATCACTTCTTCCCCATCATTACTGCTGAATGTTTTATACACATGTTTTAATTGGGTCCATTCTATATTATATTGCAGTCATTCATTGGCATGCTTGTCTTTTATTCTGTACCATAAGCTCCTTGAAGGCGTGGGCCATATCCTTCTCTCTTGGAACCCACTGGTGGAGATGGGATGTTACGTAGAGTCTAATGCATGGTAAATGCTCTGGAAGTGCTTGCTGAACTGCACGGAAGGTATGTGACAGGAATGGTAAGTCAACGTTATCTTTAGTGTCAAATAGCTCTTACCAGTAGAAATGTGTGTAAGCTGTTTTTCTTTGACTCCACTGCCATGCCTTGTTTACTTCCAACTAGCAAATTGAAAGCAGATTTCCAAATCAGACCTTATCTTTGAGCATTTAGTTAATATGGGTCATATGTCTCCTGGGTCATTTTTGTGGCTCACCAGTGGGGGAGGATTTTAATAAAGATGAACTTCATAAAAAAAAGCAAGTGTCAATCTGAATTAAGCCTATTCTGGCTCTGAAAGATTGCCTTGGAATGGGAATGTTGGGTTCAAATGTCTATGCTGTACACACAGTGGTATGTACAGGACCATCTCCACAGTGAAATGAGCTGAGTGCCGATTTACAAAGGGATTTACATTCTCAGCCCCGAACCTTGTCCCTGGCTTCTTTTCCCTCCACTCTCTATTCCCTCTGAGTGCTCCTGCCTCCCAGTTTCATAATCTCTTCTCTTTTTTGTGCCATGTAGTCACCATTCGCGTACCTTCTCAGATGCCTTTTTAGCATCGAGGTTTGTTTGTTGCAGGTGCATGTGTATCTATTTCCATTGTTTTTAGTATTATGATGTACAGGCCTTCGAGGCACACTGGTACCTTTTTATCTGAGGTCGATGTTGACATAAGTCTATTCATATCATATCTTCATCTCAATTAATTTACCTGGAGGAAGTAAATTCATATACAAATGCAAAGAAACAAGAGGGTTAGGGGGAACAGGAAGAAAGAGCTAAGGAATAACTTTTATCATTTATCCCGCAAACGACCCAGGAATATAGGTATTGACTACCATTTTTCACAATAGCTGGAAATAAGCCAAATAGGTACTGTAAGTTAGATTTTAATACAATTTAGTAATACATAAAATTACATCCAGAAAGCCAACTACTTGTAACGCAGGCAAATTGAATTTATTAGACTCGTGTATATATTGACTCATAAGGAGGGCAGTTTTTATTATCAATTTCAATGAAGAAATGAAAAAGGAGGCAGCTCAGAGAAGTCATTGGCTAATGAGGAGCACGGGTATGGTTTGAAACCTAGAGTTTCTCATCACCCGCCTCCGATGCTCTTTCTATCCCACCAGAGTGTTTTTCAAATATGCTGCCCTTTAAAAAAATAAGATCATCTCTTCCATATCATGAGATGACCAGGTTTTATTTAGATCGGGGATCAACAAACCACGGCCTGTGGGCCAAACGCGGCCTGCCACCTTTCTGTATCACCAGCCAGATAAGAATTTTTTATTCACATTTTTAATGGTTAAAAAACAATCAAAAGAATAATATCTCATGGCACATAAAAATTATATGAAATTTAAATTTTCATGTCTATAAATAGTTTTAATGAGACACAGCCATGCGCACTCAATCATGTATTGTCTGTGGTTGCTTGCATGCTAACATGGCATGGTTGAGTAGCTGCAACAGAGACTGTAAGGCCCGCAAAGTCGAAAGTATTTGCTATCTGACCCTTTGCAGAAACTTTGCTAACTACTGATTTAGGTCCTTGCTACCCAAAGTGCTACCTAAGTGCCGATCCAAGGAATATGTTAGAAATGCAGAATCTCAGGCACCTGCCAGAACTATGGACTCAGCAGCTGCATTTTAATAAGAGCCCCCTGATAATTTACATGTACATTAAACCTTGAGTGGCTCCAGCTCAGAAGGCCATTGATGAGGCCTTTCTCTTAGACAAGCAGTATGGGTTTACTGGAAAAGGAACAAGTCTTATCGTCAGACAGGTATGAATTTAAAATTCTGTTTTCACTCCTGAGTGGCTTCAGCTTCCTCACCTGTTAAGTGAGAATAAGCATGTATTTCTCATAAATATGTTTTGGAGTGGATGGTGTGTCAGTTTCCTAGGGCTGCCCTACCCAAATGACCATAAGCTTGATGGCTTAAAACAATAGAAGTTTATTCTCTCATTGATCTGGAGGCCGGAAGTCCAAAATCAAGGTGTCAGCAGGGCCACGCTCCCTTTGAAGGCTCTAAGGGAGGACAGTTCCTTGCTTCTTCAGCAGCTTCTGCTGGTCCCAGGTGTTCTTTGACTTATAGCCACATAACTTTGATCTCTGCCTTCATCTCCACCTGGCCTCTGTGTGTCCCTCCGGTAACTGCAGAACCAACTCAAAGTGGTTCTATCCTGTTTAACAAGATAGTGAGTTGCTTTTCACAGATAATAGACAAAAAGTGCAAGTCATGCAGTGGAAGCATGTACAGAGGAGAGAGTGACCGCCAGCTGTACCCAGAACCAAAGGATTGGGACACGACCAGATCTTAAATGCTGAAACCCTTTCAGGAGCAAAGGGTTTGTTGTCCAGGAAGATCGCATACTGTAACCTCTTCCATAAATGGCCAGGTTCCAAGGTCCTTCAGTTAAAACTTGGCCCACCAACATGTCCACATACCTGTTCCTCTCTGAAAAACCCTCAAGCTAGTTTAGTGAGCAGGATGGATTTGAGGCATTGCTAAGTTTTCCATCTCCTCTTTTGCTCCTTCTGGATCGACAAACTTTTCCTTACTCCAAACTCTGACATTTTGAGTTTTGGCTTTTCAAAACATCAGGCACATGAACCAATTTCAGTAACACATTTCTGTTCTTATAAGGACAGCAGTCATTAAAACAAGGGATCACCCTAATTTTAGTATGATATCATCTCAAGATCCTTAATTAATTATATCTGCAAAGATCTTATTTTGAAATCAGGTCACATTCTGAGGTTCTGGATGCACATGAATTTGAGGGGGGCAATTTCAACCCGCTACAGATTATAATGATATAGGTCAAATGTCTGGTACACTGTTAACACGTGTTTCCCCTTTTATTCAAATGACTCAGGGGCCCAGAATAGAGTGGAGAGGGGCATCTTCTTTAGTAGGACATACATCTTGGAGCTAAACCAGTTCTTTTTTCCTCTCTACATTTTGGACAAATGTTTCTTTCAAGTGAAGGAACGAATGAATGAGAAGAAGTAAGCCTCCTCTCTGTCGCTGTCGTGCCCACCTCCAGAAGGGATTACTATTCTCAGTGAAATTCCTATAGGCCATGGCTTTCTGTTGTAACCCTGAAGGACAGCTTTCCTGTTACTATGAAACCCATGTTATCTCAAGAGAAAGTGAGACAGGTACCAAATATCAGCTTTCTCATGAGCAAATCTTGGCAGGTGCTAGCTTTGAGGTGAAGCAAATTCAGGGTCTCCTCGCTGATGCCATTGTCAACAATTTTCAGATTGACTAGGTAGTATGACAAGCTATTTCGCCAATAACACTACCTCCCCTCCCCCGTTTTTCTCATTTTTCTCAATGCTTTTTTTATGTGTAGTTAGCAATGTCTCCTTTCTGAAGTTCTGCATCGTACTGTCCTCTTGTCCACTTCTATTAGATGTGGCCGGTTTACTCCATTTTAATGACCCAATTCGCCACCAGTGATGTGCACTACTACTTTGTGAATTTCATGTAAACAGTCTTCCCAGTAAGAGAAATCTCCTTGGTACCCAGTAACCCAGTGCTGTAATTCTCAGCACAGCACCTGTCTTGGAGCTGAAACAAATCAATAGCTAAATGTGACTGCAGCTAGATTACTAACTCAATCTTCTATTCTCCAAGGGGGAAAGAGCTGCAACCTTTAATACTGACGAGCCTGCTAAAAAAGAGTGGGAGCTTTATTACCGGTGAGAAGAAATCTGCCAGAAAGGGGAGATCCTACTCTTGGAGACGGTTTTTCTTTTTACATCTTCAAAGTTATTTTTAAAGGGATTGTTTGGTACTTATTTCCTGATCCTGTTTTAGAAATTGATAAAGGGTATTGAACCATATCCAACAAAACTCTTTTCTCTGCATGCAGCAGTTTAAAGAGAATACACTTTGTTTTTCTACAGATGAATTCGGAGGAGCAGGGTATGTTGCCCCAGAAAGAGGAAATGAGATTGCCTTCAAAGAATTAAATTTTAAGCTCAACATATATTGACTAAAGCAAAGTCCCCTTAAAGTGGTGATTCTCAGCCTTGGCTGCTTAATAGGACCACCTGGGCAGCTTTTAAGATCTATTGAGGCCCTAGTACAGACACCAAAGATTCTTATTTAATTGTGCCAGGGTGGGGCCCAAGTATTTTATTAAAAGATCATCCAGCGATTCTACTGTGCTGTCAGGGTTGAGAAACATTGCCTTAAAGAGACAATAGCTTTTAAGGCTTCAGGGTTTCACTCTCATAGTTGAAGGCTGCTAAAGAAAGAATGTGTCATTCAGAAGAGGGGAGGGCGTGGTTAGCTAGGAAAACTTTGAGGAAAAGGTTGACTTTGAGTCCTTCTCTGATCACTAGTTTAAAATTTCACTCCCCACCCTCCAATCACTCTCTGCTTTCCTTGTTTCATGTTATTGTCTATCTAAAATATAAGCTCCATTGAGAATAGTGTTAGAATTGGTGTTTTTGTCTGTTCTGTTCATATCTGTATCCCTAAGGCCTATTAAGGAAAGCTCAGCACATGGCAGACACTTATGTATATTTAGCGAATGAATGGGTAAGTGAATGAATAAATGAAAAGTGTGACAAGAGCAAGCTTTCCTATTTGGCAAACTATTCCTACTGCAAAAACAATACAAAAGATTGTTTTTATCTGAGTCCATAAAACAGTACAAAGTAATCATTGATTAAGGTTTGAATTTAAATATGTATTTGCCAAAGGAGAGACAGACTGTGTTGTCCTTAAAATTATCTAGGTCCTGTGACTGTACTGAGTCTCCTTGCATACTTACAAATTGGCATTCAGATTATACTTTGAACGATAGGTAGAAATATCTATATGGAGAAAAGGAAGAAAATGAACTGGTCGTGCCAACTGTTTGATTCCTGTGACAGATTTCTCATTGCACATTAATAAATTAGCATTTGTGTTTTATACATTGTTCTCGGGAGCCTGATTAACACAAGTGCACCCCTGAGCAGTGAGTAGGTTCACCTCTGTCTTCCATGTGTGACTCATTCAGGTATCTTAGTCTTCAAAGTGAAATGTCATACCTTGGACCAGAACAAATTCACTGAGGTCATGAGGATAACCCTGTGAAGCCATTTTCAGCTCCACCTAATAGAGACTTTTAACATTTTTTAATCCATACCACATTTTAATTTTTAAAAATATTCACAAAGTCCTCGATTGTGGTTTAAAATTTCTAAATATCTACATGAAGATCACTTCATGATTTGTTTTCTCAGACCACACAAACTGCCCCCCGATCCATCCTCACTCCCACTCCCAATGGTTCTTTGTCCATTTGGTGGAAAATCATTGTTTGGACAGAGTCTTCCTCTCACACTCTTGGAGAGATAATAGTTCCTCTGTGATGGGCAGGCTCTATTTATAGCAGACCATCATCTGCTTCTTCATAATTTCTAGGTATCAGTCTCAGCCTCTGCAACAAGGAAGCCTTTTGAGAGTAAAATTATTTGAAGACCTCTCATTGCCTCCTTAGTCTTCCAATGTTTTAAACCCTGAATAAACAAAACAACACAAAAACAGAACAAAACAAAGCGACACACAACCCAATCTACACACTGATTGCTCTTTACCAGGCTAGAAGAAGAGAAGGAAATTTGAGCCTGAGATTGAAGCCACTCCAGCACCAAGAAACAGCTTCCTGGTCTGCCTTCAGTCTGCACATATACAGGCAGTTCCTCAGCACAGGCATGTCCAGCATGGCCTCTTCTTTTCCCAGGCTTTCATTTTGTGTAACTGTCTTCAGATCGTGGCATTGCCAGAAGCCTTAATATTAATGGCAATAATAACAGCAACACAACCCAAGATTTAAAGGACTTTGCCTTCTGCGCATCTTCGGCCTGGATGCTGCCTTCAAGTACAGTGTTCGGTATGAGTTTCCGGGGCCTGCACGCAGGAGGTGCTGAGGAAAGGATGGTTTATCAGCTAGTGGAGTCTGTCATGTAGGGGACTTTTCTGTATTTTACTCCCCCTAGGTGATGGCACTTTCCTCTCATTACTATGTCATTTATTCCCCATTTATTTACCCCCTATCTCATCCCACTAGAGCCAGCTTCTCGGTTATTAATGTGCATAGTAATCGCCTTGCGGATCTTATTAAACTATAGATTCTGAATTAGTGGGGGGTCTACATTCTGCATTTCTAACAAGCTCCCCAGTAGTGACAATGCTGCCAGTACATGGACCACATTTTTAAGTACCCAGCCTTGCCTTTTAAAAGAACTTTCTGCAATGATGGAAACGTTCTATCATCTGCACTGTCCAATACAATAGCCATTAGCTTCATGTGGCTATTGAGTACTTAAAATGTAGCCTAGTGTGACTAAGGAACTGAATCGTAAATTGTATTTAATTTTAATTAATTTAAATTTAAATAGTCACGTGTGGCTAGTGGTTACTGTATTAGGCAATAATTAGATGATGCAGCTCTAGAGTAGGGACCAACCAGCAAACTTTTTTTGTAAAGTGCCAAATACTAAATGTTTTCGGCTTTGTGGGCCATATGGACTCTTGTGGGTCACAAATACTCAACTCTGCCATTGTAACATGAAAAAACAAACATATAGACAGTATGTAAACAAACAGTCATGGCTATATTCTATTAAAACTTTATAGACAAAAGTGGGAGGTAGGCCAATTTGGCCTGTGGGCCATGGTTTGCAAATCTCTGCTTTAGAGCATAATTTGGTGATGTTAAAAGAAAGATTGTAAAAATAACCTGAAACATTTTCCTGACGCTGAAATAAATACCTTTCTTTAAATTTAAATCTGAACTACATAAAACATTAGTTTTGCTTTTAATATGTAGAAATTCCATAAGCAAATTGTCTTTTAAAAAATTGAAACCTAATGTTCTACGTTATTGTATAAAATTATGTATTGCCCATGAATGTTTATTACTGTTAATCTATTGGATAGCTATTTTACACACATACACATGCACATTTTCGTATGCTTTTTTAGTTTTGAAATCTTTACTGCAGTGCCATTCATACGATGTTGGTAGGCTCTGTGTTAAATTATGCAGTTAAATAGTTTTCAAACACTAACCTCTCAGCTTGATGGTTATGGCCGTGAGGTTACTTTCTTAGTATGTGTACTCTATCAACACAAGAAAAATGTGTGTAGTCAGTCCCTGTTAATCTAACTGCATTTCTTTTCTGTTGTTTTTTGCAATAGCTGCCTGGACTAATATTTCATATATGTTTTATTAAGTTGGCAACATTTTTCCAGTTCTGCGCTATCCATCTCAAAATGATGAATGGCATGCTGGGGCATTGTTAGTTTACATCATTAACCATTAGAAACAGTAAGGAGTTATAAAATAATCTCTCATTGTGCTAAGCACAAAATGTTTTCCTCTAAAATGAGCAATCTAAAGATAATCACATTTTATAGATGCAAACGATTTCACATTTCTTATGAACACAATCTGTGTTCAAAAATCATTATTGTGCTAGTTTAATAAGCCATCACACTGAAATGGCTGTAAATGTGCTTGATAAAGATGATAAATGTTACCGGGACACTGATTGGAAGTTATACCTCTGGTCTAGTAAGGAACAGTTGAGAACTGTGGTACAACTAAAATGGCTTTGACCCAGGAGTGTGCTGGGACTTCAAGTGGTGAGATACTTCAAAGGAATTGACATTATCTATCCATCAACTCCAAAGGCCGTCAATGTTCCAAATCACAGCTTCTAAGGAGGATGCAGTGAATTGTGTTCAGTTGAGGCTGATGTTGACATCTAAGGTATACACAGCTGGTGGAAGTGACAAGGTGGAAGGCACCTCGGCGGGCACTTGAAGTTAGATGGATTAGTCTCTCATGGTTAACCTGGCAGGGGAAAGGTGAGAAGTGGTGGAGCAGCAACCGAGTCAGTGATTGGTTGTATGAAGACTAAGGGTAGGGGGCCTGGGGCTTCTAAGAGCCCAAGCCTTGTATAGCTCAAAATCGTTCCAGTGAAGAAGTTAAGTAGATCTCACTAGAGAGTTGGCATGTTATATGGGATACAAGGTAAAAACCACATGATAAAGATACCTGTGGCTCTACCATAGGCATCTTAGATCCTAGCTGTAGGGCACATCACTACTCTAGTCCTCATTTACTTGTAAAGATGAGGCTTCTAATATCTTACCAGGCAGAAAGTAAGGCAAAAGGCCAAAAAAAATGTAGGTTTCAAAACCAAGGACAAGACCTTTTGGGGGCCTTTCATGTTGCAAGCTCCTGTACCCTCTTTAAAGCTGACAACAAATACCTTCTTATTGTTAGCATTTTCTATCCCTCCTTTCCTTTGCCTTCCTCTTATCTCACTCTCTCATAGTATTTTCTGTGTACCTCTATATCACATGACAGTGCCAATGCTGCCTTACAATTAAGTTTATATAATTTTCTCCTCCATTTGACTGTGAACTTCTTGAGGGTAAGGACTATCAGGTCCATCGCTATATCCTCAGTGCCTAGCATGGTGTTTGACTAAAGTAGTTACCCATACAGAGAGAAAGAAGTTTAAATTGAACATCCAAAGCCAAATGGTAATTATTCAAAAATAATTTTGTTATAAAAGTGACCCATTTAATTGAAGAATGTCTTCAAAATCCATTAACTAAAAAGGGATACGATATTTTTTACAAACCTGAAATTAAACTCAACACAGAGCATTTAGCTTGCCTTTCCACTTACATATCCTGAGCATTTCATCAAGGTATAAATCTACAGAAAAATTTTTTAAGTGCTGTAATAGAGATCTTGGTGCTTACCTAGCATTCCATTTGGCCTTCCACATTTTCCATCCCCTCTGCAGTTAGATAAGGCTACATGATTAATTCTAGCCAGTGGGCATAAGCAGAAAAGACAACTTTTTCTAAGCCAAAGCGTGGAAGAGCTAGCATGTGCCATCCACCAGTTTATTTTGTTTTCTGCTGAATGGTGGAGGATGCCCTATGGTAGATTTTTCATTAGCTTTTGTCTTTGAATGTGGAGCTGAGAGAGAACACAAGTGAGAAATATACCTTTATTTTGCTAAGCCACCAGGACTTCTAAGTTATATTATTATGGCAGAATAACCTATCCCATGCTCACTAATATAGGTATATAGAATATTATTGTATGGATGTACCATGATTTGATAATTCCCTATTGTATGGTATTTCAATTATTTCTGTTAGTTTTCTAATATAAACAATGTCATGATGAATATCATTATATATGTCTTTGTGAAAATTCACAATACTTACTTTAAAGATAAATTTCTAGAAATAAAATTACTGGGTAAGAGAATTTGAAGATTTTTATGGCTTGACTATCTCTTACAAAATTTCTCCCCTGGAAGATAATGCCAATTTATAGTCTCATAAGCAGTATATATGAGTGCTAGTTTCACCAAATTGAGTGTTATTCTTCTTTTGAATACTTGCAAATGTGGTAGGTGAAAAATTATATCGGCTTCAAATCTGATTCATTTTAATAACAAAATAACCTTAATATTGACGGATTTTCATTGGCACCGTCTCTTAATGGGTCTTGGTTTCATGAGCCTAAGTAACGTGAGGTTGGAGTTAGAACTTGCTTAGTACAATGACTTCTGGAAATATAACAGAGATCAATCTGCCAATATAACCATATAACTTATGTGAGGGCAACAATAATAGAATTAAATCACCTTTTTTTCTGTAATTTTTTTTTTCTTTTGGTCTGTTCAGGCATTTATTCCTGAACTATGAGGGGAAAAAATAATGTGGGATGGCCGATTTCCTTAAATACTTTACAGGTTCTAGAATGACTCATTGTTTAGCCTCTGCTCATAAAAACAAACAAACTAACTAAAAAGATCCCTGATTCCTCCACTGACTCCTATCCCAATGATTTAAGAAATAATATACTTTGAAATAGTAGAGAATAAAAAAAAAAAGATGTATTCTCATTAAAAGAATGAGGTTACAGGTGAACTGTGTCTTGAGTGCTAGGTGAAAGAGAGAGAGAGAGGAATGTGTTATATCATATTTGGAACAAGAAGGGGATGGAGACATCGTCCTGTGTAATCCCTTCATTTTAAAGTAAACTCAAAGTAATGAAGTGAGTTCTCCAAGATTCCAACCTCATATAGCCAGGAAATAGTTGGAGTGGGAACTCAAGCCCAGTATTTAGCTCTCATCCAGTGATTGGGCAGCATTGAATGGCTGATGGTTATTTTTCTGCCACCTAAGTAAATTTGGATGAGAAGCATTTACCTATGTACAGGACACTGTGGTAGATGCTGTGAATTTACTTGGGTCTCACCATCCATCAGGGAAGACAGATGTGAAATCAAACAAGAGCTGCAATAGAGACCCATGCAGGATGGTGTTGAAAAAGCCAGAGTAGATAGGCATTCCAACTGGAACATTAGGGAAGGTTTCTTTGCAGAGCTGGTTTTTGTGTTGAGTGTCCGAAGATAAGATTGCAATAGCAAGGAGAGGAGAGAACTGTTTTGAGGCTAAGACAATGCTAGATATAAACAAAACTTTTGAAAATAATGTACAAAGCAAAACTAAAGGTTCTCTTTCAGGGAGGCTGGAGAACTCAGTGGATAAGAGCTGATTTGAATGTTAGTTATGTTTTGTGACTTTGTAATTTGGCTGAATTAATTCTTTTAATTCAAAATGGCAATTATACTGTCCCCCAATAAACCCAGTTGTGGGTTCACCTTGTATAAACAGAAACTTATTTATTTAAGTAGATCTAATTATTAAAATTAATTTTTGCAGCAACTTTGACTATGCTAAAACAGTGATTTTTGGATGAAATTCTTTTTTTGTTTTCTTTTTTTTTCTGCTTCCCTCCTCATCGAAACTAGTTGTATCAAAATCTATTCCATTTATTTATAAAACCATTTCTAATACATAGTGGCTATACATTAAATGGAAAAAGAAGAAAAAAAAAGTGTTTTCTACTAAGGACTACACATATTATAATCCTATTTACTTGCACTTCCTGGTAGGATTACTGATTAAAAGCCCTTTCCATCTTGAGTCCAGAGACCCAGGTTTAAATCCACCTCCACTGAAGATATGCCATGTGATCCTAGATAAGCCTCTTTGAATAGATTCACAGTAGTTTCCACATCTTTAAAATTTAAAAAAAAATAAAAAATGTACCTCTAGAAGTACAAATTGAAGTTACAAAATAGTCATGAAGATGTCAAGTATAGCATAGGGAATATAGTGAATAATATTATAATTACTACATATAGTGCCAGGTGGGTACTAGACTTATCAGGGGATCACTTCATAAATTATATAAATATCTAACCACTCTGCTGTACATCTGAAACTAATATAAAATATTATTGAATGTCAACTGTAATTGAAAAACAAAAAAATAAATTTAAAAAAGTAAAAATTAAAAAAAAATGTACCTCTGCAGAGTTGTTGGGATGGTTGAATAAATTAATGTATATATAGCGTATACTGATGGTACCTAGACCATTCCCAAGTTTTTGCATGCTTTGCAACCTTCAAAGTATTGCACTGGGGCACTGGAACTGCTTTGCTAATTTGAAGAGCTAGAAATGCCTAACAGGTTTATCTTCTCTGCTGGGGCTAGCCCAAAGGCAAGTGCTGACTGTGTGAGAGGACAAAGGCCCAGCTTCTTTGCCCAAAGGTATAATGCATTCTCCAGTGTTTCCCACAGTATCAAGATGAAGCTGAGACTTCACTTGAAATTGCACCCTTGTGTGGCTTCTTCCCCTTCCCTGTCCTACTTCCTCTACTCTCTTACTCTCTTTTCTCCTGAGAGCACTTTCTTAATAAGTCACTCAAATCCTTGGCTCAGGGTCTGCTTCTGGGAGAACCTGACCTACGACAATATGTGAGTGAAAATGCTCTATAAACTCTATATAGGGCATCCATATGTGCTGATTTGCTTATGACATCCTGCTGTATGTCTGTTGTCCCAGTGTAATTATTAAAAGCACCTCCTTTCACTTGCAAAAACATAAATTTTATGGTCACCTTTAATATAAAGCACTCTAGAGATGCTTGGTAAAATAAAAAGTGAAAATAATAATAATGATAACAGAACGCAGTCAAGCAACAACTTTACCTAATTTTTTTTCTCAATCAATGGATTGTTTGAATCGGCATCACAGAAATGTCAAGATTCTGAGTACTGCGATTTTTCTAAAATCACATTCAGAGTGTGCTGTGCTTCTTATTACATATAAGATGGATATGAGGATAAGAAAGTACTTTGAAAACTAATTGCTTTAAAACTGGATGTTGGCAAAATTAGTTATTAGTAAAATTACTTATACATTTTTAAAAAAGTAGATTCCAATGAATCATCATTAAAATCATATATTGTGTGTAAAATGAAATCTATGTAAAAGAAAAAAGTAAAAAGCAATCATATTAATAACTATGGTAAAAAAAATTTTATTATCAACATTCTCAGGTTTTACTTATAAATAGGCATCAAATGAGATGCCTCAAAGCCTTGGCCAATCACACAAGAGAATAGAAAGTTCATTTGTAAGATAGGACAGTGTCTTGCATCTCTGTAGAGCTGTTTATTTGCTAGTTGGAGAGGCTGAATTGGCAGCTACTCTATTAACATTATTTCAAGATAGCCTCTGATTAGTTGGGAAATTTTAAGACCTATCAAAGTATAAGACAAAATGATTCACATATACAGTGGATATGGTCACATCAGACAGCCAACTGCAAAGAAACGCATAGAAGCCATGATGCTGTAAATTACATTAAGGCGGATTGCCTAAATCTCCTTATTGAAACATAAGAATTTGTGCTAAGTATTTTTAAGGAAACGATTGCAATTAAGTATGAAAAAGAAACCTTATTATATCTTCTCTAGCAATTATTCACCTCTTAATATACTTGAAATTGTGACTTGTTGTTGAGATCTTTATTTGTTCAAAAAAAAGTCCTTCAACATTTATGTAATGATCATTAATTATGGGCCAGGCACCATGCTGGGGCCATGTGACTCTGGGGTGTGTGTGTGTGTGTGTGTGTGTGTGTGTGTGTGTGCGCGCTTGTGTGTGTGTGTGTGTGTTTAAAATTTAGGAGATTTACTTTGAAATTTTAAAAAATATATATAATTGGACAAACATTACGAAATCATAATTGGACAAACTTTCCTCTTCTAAGGAGACTATTTATAAGTCCTGGCCCCAGTATATGGTGTTCTGATCAAATAGCTAGTGTTTTATTCACTGCTGACATGCTTGTTTTTAATCACACCTCTAGTGTAGAGTATGCTCATTAGGAATTCAAAAAGCATTGGCATTATGGGCTAAGGCAATTCCCAACTTATAAGCAAGGCTCTTCCGTCTTGACCTATGTGGATAGTAGTTTAATTCCAAAGCACTGAGACACGAAAAATATAAGTTTGAGTTTTACCAATCCCTGTTTTGACAATGATACAATATTATTGTTATAGTTCTCCAAAGATATTACTATTGGGGAAACCTGTGTAAAGGGTATATAGGACCTCTTTATATTATTTCATATAGCTGCATATATGAATATGCAATTATAGAAAATAAAACACTTAAAAATATGCTCTCTAGTTTTGATCATTTATAGGATGTGAATATATTTATATGTACATATATTTAACAAATAGCAAAAATGTGTTTAACTTATATTTGCCACCAAGGTTTCAGGAGATAGAATATTTTCTACCTCAGTAACCAAAACTACCTGAGTGTGAATTTGTGACATCAATTTAATTGTCCTTTTTTGATCTAAAGAACTTATTAGTTTATTAAATCTAAGGTTAGCTAAAAAAAAATAGAACACTTAATTTAAAAAAAAAAGAACTAGCTAATAACTGGAATGAGAATGATCACATCTTTTGTCTCCTCAAAGCTTTATCCTATTTTTACAGATGGTAATATCTATGAACAATAGCAATGATGACCTTTTTTCAGCAGTTAGAATATGGACCCCTGATAATGGAGATATATTATGTAAGAACTGTACCCATACTATAAAAAAGAATAGCTTGATCCCGAATGGAAACACATTTCTTAGAGCATCTTCTTTGAAACCATGAATGGCATGTAACTCATTTGCTTAGACTGAAGAGAATGAATTTACTCCCCACTTAGGTTCTTTATATTTACCAGCAATTCCTGGCTACAGATGTCCCATCTTCTTTCTTTGGCAATTATCTGGCAAATGTGTGTCTTTTATCATGAGGGATAAATGGTAGGGAAATGAACAGAACTTCAAACCTTGGAAAACTAAGAGCATTGCCTTTATTTGTGCATAGCAATGTTCTAATACTAAATGAGTTCCTTGAACAGAGACCTAGTAGTTATACCTGAAACACAGGAGGTATGCTCATTGGAGAATAGGGCTGAGTCTTCTTCCAAAAAAGTGTCTATTATGATCATCTTTCCTTAGTTTCCCAAGTTAAATAGTAATAAAATGCAAAGGAATTGGGCGAACCAGCACAGAAGAGACACTCAGTAAATGTTTGCTGTTTGCTGTTTGCTGTTTGCTGAGCGAATAACTGTTGCAAAAAAGATTAGATAGAGAAGAATCAGTCATTCCAGTAATTTTGATGGAGCTTACGTTCGAGTGAATTGAGATAACCAACGTGCATGTTAACGAATATACCAGATAATATCAGGTAATGAAAATGAGTGACAGAGTAGCTACTTTATTTTGTTTATTTATTTTTAAATGCCTACAGCACCATGGTATTCCTAGGTGGTCTCTCATCTAAGTACTAATCAGGCTCAACCCTGCTTAGCTTCCGAGATCAGACGAGATCGGGCACGTAGCTACTTTAGACTAGATTTTCAGGGAAATACGTCTCTGAGAAAGTGGCATTTAGCAGAGGCTTAAATGATGAAAAAGAAAAAGCC
>NW_006443151.1:120833-127445 GCF_000325575.1 Pteropus alecto
AAAGTGCAGGCGTAGGAGATAAAAACTTCAAGGTCTTGAGCCCAGAATGAGCTTAACTAGTTTTAAAAAATAGCAAGACAATATGGCTGTGACATATTGAGCAAGGGGTGTAATAATAGTAGATGATGCAAGACATTTTAGTCCTTGGTGAAGACTCTGATTTTTATCCTGAATGCAATGAGAAGCCATTGGTGGCTTATAAACAGAAGGATGATATAATCTGAATTGGTTTCTCTTTTAGGGGTTGGAGTGCCTATATGTATTGTCTTCATTGTTGGGACTGCCAATTTCTCTTGGCTATGGGACCCCAAGACAATAAGTGATGAACATTCCCTACTATGTGGGGAACAAGCAGACATCTTTAGCAATATAGTTTCCATGAGAGTGTATTATATTGGACAGACTTGAATTTGAGTACTGACTCTGTTGTTTCCTAGCTGTGAGGTTTTGGGCAAGATACTTAAGCTCTCTAATTATTTTTCTCTTAAAACAGAAGAAAATAATAGCATTTTGTTCTGGTTGCTGTGAGGATTAAATGTGTTAATGGGCAGAAAGTGCTTAACAACGCGCCTGATCCAGTTTTGGTGCTCAATTAACGTTAAATGATTTCTTTTTTTTCTTTTTCTTTTTTTTTTTTTACAGACAAAGGTATACAAAAAAAGTACAAAATGTAACTGAAATGAATATTTACTCGAGGCAGTATGTGGATGCATATGCTCGTGTGTGCATGCGTCCCACATATTGCACTCATACAAATCATAAGTTCAAAGCCATGATTCACCATTTAGTAGCTCTAAGGCCTTAAGTAAGTTAATAAATCTCTATAAACTTCAATTTTTCCATTTGTAAAATAAAGGTAATAATTATGTCTTCCTGCATGAGTTAGAATTGATTAGGTTTGATTTCATGAAACAGAAAACCAAAAATGACGGTAGTTAAAAGAGATGGAAGTTTATCTCTTATGCGAAGGGAGTCTAGAAGCAGCGAGTTTAAGACTAGCATGGCTTTTTCAAGATTAGTAGGGACCCAGTCCGCTTCTGTCTTTCTGCTCTACCACATTAGCATTTGGACTTCCATCTTTAAGTGACCTCATAGTTCAATCGGGCTACTGAAGCTCCAGTCATTTGGACAACATTCCATGCGGCAAGAAGAAAGAATGGTCGGGGGGCAAAAAGCACTTATTTCTGTGTTGAGACACCCCTCTTTAATAAGTCTGTCTTGAAGTTTGACATAATTATAATACTTCCAGTTATATGTAATTGACCAGAACATAGCATGACCACACATAGCTGCAGGGAAAGCTAAGAAATATGTTTAGTTAGTGGCATTGCTACCCCCAAATAAAATTATAGTTTTCTTTATGAAATAAGAAAGAAGAGAAGATATTTGATAGGCAGCCAGCAGTCTCAGCTGCACCTTCACATAGCATAGTTTTAAAGGTTATGGGAGGTAACATAACCAAAGCCCAATTCCTGACGGATAATAAGTGCTTAAAACAGAAGATGGATGGTTAAGGAATGCAGTCATCATTAATGTAATGGCTAGGTGGAGAGCCAGAGGAGAGAAAGACCAATTAGGGGGATAGTTTTATAAACTATATAAATGTCTAACCAATGTACTATATACTTGAAACTAATAATAAAATTAAATTGAAAAAAAAAAGAGGATGGAATGGATGTTCTGCCCAAGACACCTTCCTCTACAAACACATTGGGGAATAAAAGGATCATGGATGCTGTGCTGCTTGCAGGAAGACACTCACTCACCTTGGATGGTGCTACTTTTTCAGTGGAATTGTATCATCTTCACCCTGGCTCGAATTGAAAATCTATGGAGTTTCTTCATACTGAAGATAACCTCCCTGGCTTATATATGACAATCTTTCTTCCAAAAGAGCCAGATCAACTTTTACCTCTAATAGACTGTACTACAGTATTGGAGAAAATGGGAGAGCAGCAAATCCTTACCCCTGAGTTTGACCGGCGCTTTAGATCTCTTCCTCTGCCCAGCTTTAGATGGAGCTAGTAACAAATGAGGCAATGGACTACTTTTCAATGAGTGACCTTTGAGAAGAATAGAGAAATGAAAACAAAGGAAAAGAATCCTGAATTCTAGCAGGCATTATGGGCTAATAAGAATGTGCCACTTCTATTCATTTTGACAGAATTATCTTAATTGTTTCTAGAGCTCTGTCACTAACATTGTTCATTTTAAGCAGGCAATCAATTAAAGGTGCCTTTAATATTGTAATTAAAAAGAAAGTATTTGAAACTATAGCCTGATTAAATGATTTATCATAAAGCCATCCATTCTTTAATTTTATTAATGCCAGAAGAGAAATGATTTCCCCAGACACAAATACAATAAGTTTTATGTGACCTCATAGGCATATACAAGTACCCAAATGTCTTGTGCCTCAGTTTGAATATATCAGTGGCAGACACCTTAATTTGAATAAATAGGAAAAAAGAAAAGAGAGTTTCATTTGTAAATCGAATCAAGCCCTGTCACTAATCCTAACCCCCATTAACGGGTGGGTTGTTCTAATTCAAATTCCTTTTAAATATGCTGGATGACTCATCTCTCCTCTGAGTTATGAATTTGCCTCTTGAGAGCCCCCTATTTCTACAATACACAGTTTTTAGGTGCAGGAATGGAATATCATAAATAAGAACCTATTTTTTTGTCAGATTTACTGGGGCAGAAATGCATCAGAAACACATTTTGCATGATTTTAAGCCTTGGAAGAAACATGATACGGCACAGAATCGATCACATTTTAAGTATCTTAAGCACTTAATTTAGATTTAATGAGACAGTTATTGTAAAGGATTACATATCATCTGGCTATTACATGAAAGTATCTGGAAATTTGAGAGATGTAAAGTGTCTCAGTATGGTCTACCGTCCAGCAAATGCAAGGACCATTCCAAAAGTGTTCACTTTTCATTTGTTGTACTGATTTCCTAGCGCAAATTGAATGCTCAAGTCCAAGATTCATTTTAACCATTTCTGTGCTCTCTTCCTTTCCACTCCTCCCTAATCCTGATCTCCACCACCTGTGAATTAATAGAAGTTTTCCCTTAGATCAAATAGTTAAAAATATTCATTAAGTGAATTTCTATTGGGGGGAAAAAAAAACCTCGATGGTGATGTTTTACTTGCTTCAGAGAGAGTCGTTTCAAGTCCCCTCAAATACAGTAGAAACAAGAATTTGTAAATTTTAGTTGCTGTGCTAACAACTGAATGTGAAGACTTACAGTGAAAAGTCTACTATGGAAACTTACCATGAAAAAACCTACTGGAAGGCAGAAGTACTGGATTTGCTGGGTTGGTGAGTGAGCTGAACCTGGAGACAGGCACCTTCCTGGCAGAACCATGCCCAGTGGTCTGCATCGTCTGGCTCTCACCCACCTATAGGTGTTCCTGTCTCGCCCTGCCCCAGTTCTGCCTCTCACAGAAAAGAAAGAAATGCAACCAATTTTTGAGCACATACTGTATGCCAGGATTTTTTCATCCCTTTCATTTCATTTATTCCTCAGAGTTAACTCTGGAACATAAGACTAATCTCCATTTTTTGAATGTAGAATCTGAGTGAAGTGACTCGCCCAAAGTCTCAGAGTAGATAGAAAAATAAGGCTTTGAATTTGGACCTCTCTGGCTCTGGTACAGGCATTTTTAAGCCATTGAGCTTTCTTGCCTCCCCTGGGAGCCTGGGTCCCTGCCCATCCTGACCCTGACCTCTAGGTGCTTCACTGTAATTTGTCAGTATGCCCTACTCTTCCTGCGTTCCTGTCCTCACTTCTCTCTGGTTGTCTCTGCTTCTCCTAGGATAGGGATCTCTATGTTTGTTGTCCTGTTCTGGTAATGTGTCAATGTTCCCTATTGATCTGTTTTGCTACAGGACCATGGGTGACCCAATCTGGAAATGAATAAGCATTTGCCGAATGAGCTTTTGCCACTGATACCTAGCTCGTCAGCACAGCAGCTGTCTAACAGAAAGGTTTTAATTTTTCAGCTTCCCATATACCCACAGCTGGAGGCAGGTGTGAATCAGCCAGCCCCTGGCTTGGCACCATGCTGAGGAAGGGGGCAGGGGGAGGTGGTCTTACCCATTTGTTAGGGAGAAGAGGTCTCCCTGGGAGGCTGGAGTGAAAAACATATGAAAGAGAAGGCAAGATAACTGGGAGAGACTTGTAACCAGTGACTCTTGAAGAGCTGGAACTTGGCAGATGAGCTAGAAGAAAGGGTTCTTTCTGTCTGTGGTCTCATACACAGGGTAATCATATTTGAGAGTGCAGTGGAAAGAAGGAGGATTTTCCAGTTCTGTTCACCTGCTAATGAATTAATACCAACAAATTTTTTTTAAGTTAATTAAATGTCTTAGTACATCTCAATTCCAGGAATGCTTGCATGACGCATAACAAGGAAGAAATGCTCGCTGGCTTATGTAAAAGACGGCTCCTGAATATAACACCTTTTACAGAAAGCACGATTCTTCTCACATCCATATTTTGTACCTTTTGTGGCAGCAGGTGTATTGCATCTATGTACTTGATGGTAAATGTATCTAAAAGTAAGATGAATGTTGAGGACATTCCTGAATGACAACCCAGGTGATTGAGTTGCCAGTGGGTCCTGCATCCCTCTGGTGTCTCTCCAACAGAAATGACCAAAATGTGATTCAAATAGCCATCACCAGTTGTGGTGTGGCAGCTTGGAAAAGAATAGTCATTGGAATCAGGAAGATTGAAGCCAATCTTCTGTTAGCCAAGCAACCTGGAAAAGTGCCTTATTTTTTCAGAATCTCAGCAGTTTTCCCCCCATGTAAAAAGTACAGTAGTAAATAACATCTGTTTCAAGGGTTGTTGTGATGCTTAAAAAAATTTTGGGTCAACTTGAAACTAATTTAAATTAAAAAAAACTTGGATCAAGGAAGGGCTTTCATGATGAGGCATTCCCGGAGGCCTAGACAGGCCTATCTGAATTTTATTCGCAGGAAGGACTGAGAGTGGGGGCACCTATCATGAGGAAGGAAAGGAGAGAGGGAGAAAGAATGAGACACATCCCAATTTGGCTGAGAGTTATGAGCCTGTGTAAGAAAGAAGACAAGGCCTAGAGAGAAGGATTATGAAGGCAGTGCACCCGTGGCCTGCCACTTGCTTTGTCCCTGGACCAACCACATGAACTCAGGTATAAGCCCCAGGCAGAGAGACTACCTTCACCAAGTGCATAAAAACTAAAAGAATAATCTTTGGCTTTCCAATTTATAAATATTTTAGCGTCAATTAAGATGTTTGGCTCTAAATAGAAAAACTCCCTCACAAGTGCTGGGTTCTCGATGGGGCTCAGATCTGAGCATGTGTCAGCATTACCTGAGGACTCGTTAAGACCCAGAGTGCTGGCCTCCCATGCTAAGTGTTTCAAAGTCAGTGATTTGGGTTGGTGCCTGAGAATTTGCATTTCTAATAAGGTGAAGATCGTACTACTTATCCCTTGAGAAACTCTGGCCTAAACAGTAAAATGAATGGCTTTCTACAGGAAATCTCAAGGAAAGGAAGCTGCCTTCTCATCTGAGAATTCAATGATGTCCTCAAGGGCACAAGATTCTTTTCATCCTTCCCTCTGCCATTATCAGTAGAGTGGCTTTGCATTACGTTAGCCCCCTTCACGGTGAGAAGGTGGCTGCCACAATATAGGCACATATCCCAGTAGAGTTCAGTGGAGGAAGAGGGACTGGCTCTCCTTCAGTATTTCCCTTGTAGAAGAACCTTCCTCAGAAATTCTTCATCAGACTTCTGCTCATTGGCAGAATTATTTTGTATCATCGGTCCAAATCCAATTCCTAGTAAGAAGAATGGGTGACGGTTTAGAACAATCAGTACTTTCTTTCGGGGATGGAGAGAGGGTCTCCTCTTTTCTGAATCACACAGGGGAGGGCTGGCGATGAATGTCGTTGAGTAGACAATCGACAGTAGTATCTGCTATAGATATGTTAGCAGTTTGGGGACTGAGAGGAAGTCACTGGGGTCCATGACCTCAAACACTGGCAGCATTCCATTAGTCTTGGTACCTTCATTTTACAGCAGTACCTATAGCAGTTCCCCTGGGGAGCTCGGTCCCTACTTTGGACACTGATAGTCACAGAAGACATCACTACGGGGGGGGGGGGGCGCAGACCCACTTGAACAACAATGTTTGTGGTGGTCCCATGTCCCGGCTGTCTGTATTTGATTCTGATGATCTGCCAGGTTGAAGGACTATTAGTATAGAGGTCATCAAATCCTGCTGCTCAGAACCCTGGAGCTTCAAATTGAGCAGCCACTTTTATATGTTAATATTATAGGGCTTCCTCATAGAATTTCCTTTGAAGAAAGCGTTCTATGGCATAAAAAAAAATGAAAACAAGTAAGTTGTGGTGTCCCGTCTAACCCTTGATCAATTGCTGTGTCCAGTTTGCAAAGGAAGAGGAAGAGGCACAGAGAGGAGGGAAAAAGTTCATGACACCTGGACCGGGAAAGGTAAATAATATTTATTGAGTAGCCATGACAATAGCAGCCTGTAATGTTACTTATAGTCATTAGTAGATTTCAGTAGTAATAATAATAATAA
>NW_006443151.1:127604-158918 GCF_000325575.1 Pteropus alecto
AATACTTTATGAGCACTAACTGCCAGGCCCTGCCCTAAAACCTTTATAAAGTAATATCTAGTGTCATTTTTGCACCAAGTCTATGAAGCAGGTGCTACTGTTAGTCTATAGACACAAAAGTTGCTGTGAGTAAGTGTGAGAGCTGGGACTAAAATCCAGAGATCTGCTTCTATAGTTCACACTCATACCCATTCTATTCTACTGCTTCTTCTAAGGGAGGTTTTGCTATTTCTGATTTATAGATATGAAAGTGAAGATTCAGAGGTTAAGCAATTTTGCTAGTCACGTATTGTGTAAGGAGCAGGACAGGATTGGAATTGAAGTTTGTCTGACTTCAGAATACCTCCCTTCTTCCATTCATTCATTCTTTCATTCACTTACTCATTCAAAGAGCATTTATTTGGTACCTATAATGTGTTAGACCCTATCCCAGGAACACTATATCTTTTTAATTTTAGAGGAAGATCTTAAGCCACTACTCTAGAATTGTCATTGGTTGATGGGATGGTAGAGTCAAGGGTGTAGTATGGGACAACTTCTTTTTTGAGTGCATGTGCCTTTGACAGGAAATTTTATCATGCAGTGGGAATAAAATGATTCCAAAACTGTATACACAGGTGCTGAGGGAGAACTTGTCATGCGCCACAAAAGTTTTGACCCATTTAATATTTTCTAATGGAAGAATGATTCTCACTTAAAATAAAATCATAATTCTGTTTTGTGCCTGTATATTTATATCACCATTTTGGAGGCTACTGCTCCTATATGCATAACATGAGAAGTTTCCTCTTGACTCCATGCCTGAAATAAATAATTTAGGAAAAGTAACCTCCGGAAAGTCTAAACATTTAGAAAGACTGTCTTTGATCTCCGTGCGCATGTGTAGCCTTAGCAAACATTCTTTGGAAAATTTCAGCAATTACCAGTGGCTCTTTTTTGTCCCTATTGCCCCTTGTGCAATCAGGACTGTAAAAACAGAAGAATGCTGTTCTTGCTTCTTTCAGAAGCACAAGGCAAGTTCAGTCTTTTCTAAAGACCTCAGAATTTAGATGGCAATCTCCGGACCTCTCTTTCCTCTTGCATTCCTGAAGTTTAGATTCCCTTAGTCATTACCATAGCTTCCTTTATTATTTTATTGTTGTTATAATTGTCGGAGAGGGAGATTCAGTAAGCCATAATTTGGAGATATGCCTGTGGAGAGCTGTAAGGGACACACGCACACTGTCCCAGTTTAGTGAAACTGGGATTGTTGACACTTTGGCAACAGCAGTTTGGGGAAGAAACGTTAGAATGCTAACTGGGATCGAAGGAGAAAACATTTTATAACCTTGATGGCCACTCTTAACTTACATTTAACTAGTGAAGAGATTTATTTGGTAAGAGAGTAGGGATTTGGGGATTTGTCTGAATAGACACCCAGCAAGATAACGGAGTGCAGAAGCAAAACAAGTTAGCTTTGTCCCAATCTATGATGTGTTTATTCTGAGAGTTATCAAATATGCCCAAGAGCAGAACTTGGTGTGGAGAACTGACCCTAAGGTGCCTCCCAAATGCCTCCAGCCCCCTGCTCTTTGTGACTATATGTATAACCGTGCCCCTTGAGTGTGGCCAACACCTGTTACTAGCTTCTCGTCAACAGAAGATGGCAATGTGAAAGTATTTTGCACATATGGTGAAGGTCTCTAATCAGTTGATTTTGAGTTAATCGAAAGGGAGATTATGTCGGGTTGGCCTGAATTAATCAGGCAAAGGTCCTTAAAAGAGGGACTGGGCCTTTCCTGAGATCAGAGAAACTCTCTCACCAGTACTGGCCTTGAAGAAACAAGCTGACATGTTGTGAGAGGGCCCATGGAGAAAGGCAAAACGAGTATTCTCTGGCCAAGAGGCAACTTTAATCCTGTAATAACGAGATGAATTTTGCCAACAACCTGAGGGAGCTTAGAGGGCCACCTTTTCTCAGTCGAGCCTCTGACGAAAACACAGCTCTGGCTGTCACCTGGACTGCAGTCAGGTGAGACCTGAAGCAGAGGACCTAGCTAAGCTGTGCCTGTAGGTCTTCTGATCTATAAAAATTATAAGATAATAAAAGTGTTGTTTTAAGCAGCTACTTTGTGGCTATTTGTTAGACAGTAATAGAAAATGAGTACTCTTGGCTTCTAGAGAGTTGATCCAGATGTTTCCTAGGTATTTCTTCTAGGAAGATGGCCTGCTCTCATAGGAAGAAGACAAATTAGATTGGATCACTATGTATCAGAGACTCAGGGATTTGATACTTACTGTATTCAAAATTAACTGCAAATAGAAGTCATCCGTGTACTGTTTCAGTCCTGGCTAAAAGGACCACTCTTTCTATTGCACTATACAATGGCCAGTTTACATTCAACTGGTTGAATTAATTGAACTAGTTAACCATTGAAACTAAACCTTTTTTCCATACGTCTCCCTAGCTAACCCAGGTACCTCAGAAGTTCGCAATCGTTTCTAGATTTAAAGAAACCATTCTTTCTCCTTTGCTCTCTACCCCCATTCACATTAAGCTTATCCAGGCTCTCATTCCTCCTCCAGGGCATACTGACTTCTTTTTCCCATTTCTCCCTCTGAGTTCTCCTTTCTCCTCCCATCCACATTGCGGCTTTGGCTGCAAGCTGCTTCATCAGCCCCCCTTTCTTCAACAGCATCCCTAGAGTCTCTAGCCACACTGAACTGCTTATTCTTCCTCACACGTACTCTGCCTTCTCATCATTCCATGTACAGGTGATTCCTTCTCTCCCACACGCTCTCACTACCTATCCCTCTCCTCTACCCAGCAAATCTGTGCTGATTCTTCGGGACACAACTCAAATATTCTCTCAGGCTTTTTATCTTCTCCTTCTTCCTCTTCCTTTCTCCTTTTCCCCCACGGGCAGAGTTAATCACTATCTGCTCTCAGCACCCACACCAGTTAGTTTCCATTCCATTATAAATGGTTACTATGCTAGTATTATAATTTTTTTTCTATTTCTTTGTCAAAATCACTGAGCCTCCCACCAACCATGAACCCGTCAAGGTGTAAATCTTGTTCTTCTCTGTATTCCATGTAAACTCAGCAAAGGCATGAAGACAAAAAGTAGAATTTTCAATATGTCTGTGTGGCTGCTTGAAGGAAAGAACAACAAGCAGAGTGATTAGTTCCAAGGTGCAAGGGATACGACTGAATCCTAATAACTTGTACTATGGACCCTGCCCTTTGAAATTCTGCATAGCTCAGGAATCAACAAAACTAAGAATGATGAACTTTACTAGAAGCTTCCAGAAAGTGTCATCATGTTATATACCTTGTCTTCCATCCCTGATTTTAGCAATAGAAGATATGAAATGAGAGAAATTATGACCATGAGGAGGGGTCAGTGCTTTTGATCACAACAGATTGATGGCAGCCCTGTCTTAAATCTCAAACTCGTTCCATCTTCGTGAGACCTAAGATCCCACAATAACACGGCTGCTTCTATTTATTTTACGGTTTCTCTGTCGAAGTGCTAGGTAATTTTTATATACAGAAATCACCACAAATTCAGTTCTGCTATTGAGAAATCCAGTTCTCTTTATTATTCAAGGTAAAATACTATCTGAAACTGTGAGAAGCATAAAGGACCTTACAGCTCATTATCTAGTACAGGCGTTTTCCAAGCACCGTGTTAGGCCTGGGAAATGTAGAAATAAATATGATACAGTCCATGACTTTGAGGAATCTACAGGGTGATGGGCAGAGAATGAAAAATAAATAAAAATTGACAATGTGGAGTGCTAAATGCTATGGTAGAGTGAAGCCTATGAGTGAGCTGTAGCTCAGATGAAGAACCCTTAGCCCACACTGGGCTGGGAATGGGAGGTCACGACATGTCAGCCAATTGTGCATGGTGGTATGAACATGTCAGGCAATTGAGACTCAGAGAGGGAAAGTGATTTGTCTAAGGTCTCACAGCAGTGGCAGCACCAACTCCCTCAGCACCCATTCTAGGGTTCTTATTGATATTCTGCATTATTGCAGGAAGCTGCATACTGTGATTTCGTAGCTCCTATGGGGAAGACTGCGGACTGTGACTAGGGAATTATTATAGGGAATTATATTCAAATAAGTTAATCACAGCCATGGAGTTCCTGGCACTTGGATGCCTTAGGAATGGATACTTGTAATTCAGGCAATATGTCAAGGAGCTGACAGCTTTAAGGCTTGACCAAGTGCTGACACAGGCAGCTAAGAAACAATGCTCCATCCTTGAGCCTGAGTACAGGAAATCTCAGTTTTCAGGAAACTCGGCAACTCAAAAGTGGAGTCCCAAATGAAATCACAAAGAATAATGTGTGAGGCTATGCAGAGTGCAGTTCCACTAGCTCTGACTGTCCCCAGTGTAGACTGACAGTCTACACTGTCAGTCTCCAGATCACTGAACGCAGCATGGGCAGGGAGCGGGGCCCCCTGCAAACCACAGGCTTTGGAGTGTTCAGGCCTGGATTGAAATCCTGGCTCTTTCCAGCAGTGTTGTCTTTGGCTAATTATTTAATTTCTCTGTGCTTCAATTTCTGCACTTATCAAATGGGAACATAATAGTACCTGTCTAAGAAAATTGTAAGGATTTAATGAGATGAGTGTACAGTAGGCACTCAGGTTGTAGCTTGGTTTTTAGTAGCACTTTTCTTATTATTGAGCCCTGACTCTGAGACTTGTAACCTTGGATGGGTATGTTACCTTCATTCTCTTGGGCTCAGTGACCTCATTTGTACAATGGTTAGGTTGAACTAGATGATTCCTAAGGAGCCTTCTCATTTCCAGCATTCTAAGATTCTGGCATTTAACTAAACATACCCCTTCATGATCTGTGGTTTTGCTTTCAGTCCTACACCCTCTGATGCAGACTGAATGCATGTTACTCTGTAGGGAAGGAAACAGAAGTTCTGCCTTTCTCAGTGCATGGGAGGTAGGGCCAAGATCCAAATGCAGATCTTCTTCTTTCATTTCTATTGGGGTTCCCACTGCAGAGATTATGAAAGTCACAGTCTGCTGACCTCACTCACTGGGAACAAAGCTGAGCGGCTGGAAGGAAAAAGGAAAAGCCTCTACATTTGAATAGCCTTAAGGACAATGATTGTCCCAGGGTGTCCTGCTTCCCCATAAACCTTCACAGGGCTGCTGATCACAGTTGTATGAGTCATGAGAACTAAAGTTGGCTGACTTTTCATTTCATATTAAGCCCTTTGCTAAGGGCTGTATATGTGTTATTTCACCAACTCCTTACAACAACCCTATAGAGTATCATTAGCCCTATTTCACAGATGAAGAATGTTTGACACAGAGAGGTTAAGCGATTCATCTAAGGTAGCACAGCATAAGAGCAACAGAACCCAGATTTTAACCGAGGTCTGCAGGACAGCAAAGCCCAGGCACCTCATCACTACACTAAGCTACATACTGTGGCTGGTAGTCATAAAGTGACAGGGGACCTGCAAAAACAGCATAGTCCAACATGAATGGGGACACAGAATCATTAGGAAAAGTTCCATTGACTTCAGAGTTTTCGTTGCCAAGATAAGGTCATTTCTACTATATTCTAGAATGATTCTCTTTTATTTATTTATTTTTTTAACGCCTACAGCACCTGGTATTCCTAGGTGGTCTCCAATCCAAGTACTAACCAGGCCCGACCCTGCTAAGCTTCTGAGATCAGACAAGATTGGGCACGTTCAGGTTAGGGTAGCATGGCTGTTAGAATAATTCCCTTTTAAAACGATCAAATACAATTTTTTTTTTTAAAAAAAAGTTTGGAAACAAGGAGAATAAAAAGAATGAGTTTAGAAACCTAGAAAACATGGGACCTGAGTTCTAACCCTGACTATTAAAAACTATTTTAGTTGCCTCAAGCGGGTCCCTTCCCCCCGACTGGGCTTTAGTTTCACCACCTAGTCCAAGAGGAAAATAGACCTGCTTAGTTCTTCTCTTGCTCTATTTTGCATATGAATCATCTGAAGATCTAGTTGAAATGCAGATTCTGATCCAGCAGGTCTGGGGTGAGGTCTGAGATTTAGCATTTCTATCAACCTCTCAGATAATGACAACACTGCTGGTGTGGGGACTAGGCTTTCAGTAATCACTAGATCACTTCGGATTTGACTCTAAAACCAAGGTGTTATAGTAAATTCCCAATTGCTTCGGAAGCAAGGGGTGTTAATTTTCTTTCTATGGGACAGTGATATTTCTCCAGCTGTAGCTTGTATGGCTGTTCCTCGCACATAACTTTTTTTTTTTTTTTCTCAAACACATTTGAAGTTCCCCCATCATGGAGCTTGCAGGCCTTGGCAACGCCCATGTGAGTCTCTCCTAGGAGATGGAAAGTGGGTAACTGACCTGGAATGCCAACAGCTGTGCATGGTGGTATGAACTGTGCCCTCTCCTTTGCCCGCTAGCTCAAAACCCATCTTTTCCCATGGCACCATAAGGCACTATTGGATGTGCTGTGTCGGCTGCGGCTCACCTCCTGCTGACAGGGAGGGATTTTAGAAGTCAGTTCCTGCTTTCCCTGAGGAAATCAAGCGTGTCATTTCTGCCACTTGTTCAGCTGGCAGAGCCAGAGAGCGCTGCTCAGGCCCCATTTCTCCAGCATACTTACAGTGCAGTGGGCCGTGTGGCCCCGTTCTCATCCTTCTCAGAGTGAGATTTCTCTCTCCCTAATAAAGAACTTTTTTTTTTTTTTGCTAGGTGAAATACCTGCTAGGAAAATAGGATTCATGTCAACGTAAACCTAAATTTTTCTGGAAATCCAAGGCCCTTCAAAGATTAGGAATATTTTAATGCAATCAGCTTCAAATTCCTGCAATGACATGAACAAATATTTAATGGATCTTAAATTGACTTATTCTTGTTTGTTTCAATTCATTTTCTTTCTTTTCCTTTTCGGCACATTTTTGGTTTTAATTTTTTTCCCTTTTAACTTTGTATATAAATGAGGTCTTTTTGCAGCTTCCTTTTTGTAATTTCCTGCGTCTATTTCCTGGTGTGGAAACATGCATTGTTTATCAGAATCTTCCTCATGAGTGACGCTGATGTGCAGAACTTTCTGATCTTTGAGCTTGCTTGAAGTGTCCCTGCGAGGCATAGAAACCTGTCCTCTCAGTTCACTGTAGGTCACCTAAGAACTTCTACCTCATAAATAAGGCTCGACTTGGAAACCCTACAAAGCATCCTGCTTGCTTGACTAGAGCAAACCTGTTAGAACCTATGAGAAACTTTAAAGTGACTGAAGAACCAAATTACCTTTATGGGGTCGGATGGGCTTTAGGTTTTGGGCCCTTACCCTGCTTCAGCTCTGAACTCGGAGGACTGAGACTGGCCCTTCTCCATGGTGGTCTCACATACAATATTCACCTAAACTTTAAGGTGCCTGGGCTTCATAGATGACATGTAGTTTCTTCACTATAGTATCAGTAAATAGTAGGATGGTATGTTGGTTTCCTATTGCAGTTGTAACATATCACCGCAAACACAGTCGCTTAAACAATACAAATTTATTATCTTACAGTTCCAGAGACCAATAGGCTTATTGAGTTGAAGCCGAAATGTCAACAGGGTCCTTCCAGATGCTCTGGGGGAGAATTCATCTCCTTAACTTCTTCAGCTTCTAGACGCTGCCTGCATTTTTTGTCTCGCGGCTCCCTTCCTCCACTATCAAAGCCAACAAACGAGAGTCGAGTTCCCATATTGCATCACTCTGTCTTCTTTTTCCCCTCTTCCAGTTCTAAGAACATTCGTGATTACATTAGGCCAACCTGGATAATCCAGGATAAGCTATCTCAGGATTTTTAATTTAATCGCACCCACAAATCCCCTTTGACATGTGATGTGCCATATTCACAAACTCCAGGGATTAAGATGTGGATATTTTGGAGGACAGGAGTGGGGCATTATTCACTCACATCTCCACCTTCTCAAGGTGGACACGTATTGTTTGCCTCTCCACAATCCATTCTTTCTTTTATCAGAAAGAGTCCTGAGATTTGATTGTTGATCCACTCTTAGTCTACTAGTCTGTGTGAAGCCTGAGGAGCTGGTCATGTGTCTCAGACCTGGGGTAATCAACACAAATCATTCTCCCCTCACACACACACAGTGCTTGGTTAAGTGGTGTGCATCAGGCCTGCACTGGGCAACTCCGAAAGAATTACAGTACTTCATCTTGAGATGATAGAGCTGGATGTTGCAAAATTACTTGTTTCTGGCCTGTTGTGGCTTAAGCCATGCCAGTTTTTTTATAATGCAAATGACTGACTTAAGCTTTGATTGTCCGGGCATCCTTTGCTAAGAAGCACCCATTACAAAGAGGCATGCATTACAAAGAGCCATCTAACTTCAAAGATGACTATCTCAATAAACACATTCCAGCCACACAACTAGATAAAGAATCAGGCCACGCCTGCTACCACTCTTCTCCCTCCCCCTGCCCTGCAGCCACCAGCTCTACCTTTCGTTTTCACAGATCTTAGGTGATTTCGTTAACTGACTTTTTGGGCTACTTGTTTTTCTCTCTTTCCATGTTTTAAATTCCAGCTCTTTAGTTTTATATTCACCCATAATGAGCCCATGAGAAACACTGGGCCCCAGGCTCTCTTTCTCCCCTCGACTTCTACCTCACATGTGGCCCTGGGTGTGCCATGTAATTTCCAGATCCTGTAAGTAATCAACCTTTTCTCCCCCAAAGTTTTCTGAAGGTTATTTCTAAAGGAGATTTTGCAATCATAGTAAGAACTACAAGGGCCGGTCCAGACACGTTTGTTACTGATAGGCTGAGACCAACAGAAAGCACCTGTGGAAGTGGTTATGATGGAGCACACCACCACCTGCCCACGCCACATTACTTATTGGGGCTCCCTTACAAATATGATGCTTTCCAGCAGCCAATGTGTTTTTACTTCCGTTTTTCAAATTGACCATGCCAACTGAAGAATAGAGCTCTTGTTATATTAGATATGTATTCAAGTGTATTTCCCACTTATAATTAGTAAGTAGTGAAGGTGGCACTCAAGCTTGGATCCCCTGTCTTAAAAGTATTCTATATTGCCTGCCTCGAACACCACAAGATTAGTGTGAAAAGGTTAAAGTTCCATTTGCCGTTGGTGTGGGGATATGACCAGAAGGGCAGGGTCCAAGTGGAGAGTGTACTTGTGACCATCTTTGATATAATTAATATTGGCCTATGTAACTATGAAACCTGCTTTTTTTATGTGGTGAAACAGGACCACAGAGCGGTAGTCATTATCTCCCCAGCATTTATCTCACAGGGGTAATAAATCTTTATCTGACTGAATTTTAAAACATTTGTGCTACCTCTTATTTATGAAAATCCATTTCCTGTTTGCTTTTCTAAATGCCATAGGCTCTCTCCCACGACCAAGATCGTCTTGCTTTCCTATTGACAAAATTTGTTTCAAGGTCGTTTGCCCATTGCTTTGAGCAGCCCCTGTATTAACTGTACATCGCATCTTGCTTAATCTATACTGACCGCCTGACTTTCTGGGAGAGAGCAATTTACACAAGGCAGACCACGCTGGCTTGGCCCTTTCTTTCTATTTATCTTATCCAGGTGGCCTGCTCAAATGTTGACCTCATCAGAACCGATTATTAACATAACTGATGTGAAATCAAGTTAGTAAATGCTCCGATTCTGAGATGCAAATTCACTCTGCTCAGGGAAGGGGACTGAGACGGTTGAAGTCAGCTCTCTAGCCATCGCAATCCTGGTGCTGCAGGATGGCCAGTTCTTAGGCATCTTCGCCTGAGGCATCTGCATGAGCCTTAGTTTGGCCATCTATAATAATGTCTAGCTTGAAGAAGAAAGGCTCTGAACTCCTTTCCAGTACTAAAATCCTTTAATCCTCATATTCTTCCACTGTTAGACAGTTTAATTCTTTGATCTTATAACTAAATGCATCAGGAATGTGTGAAAGAAGGAGGGATTTGGAACCCAATCAGGCATTTGTCCTTTACAATAAGACAGAGGTTGGGGGAAATGACCTGGTGCAGATATCAGTTGTGAACGGATGCCACAGGCGTGAAGCCCAGTCTCCAGTGTTTGGCGCTGGAGGTTCAGAGGAGGTGGCGTGGATTTCTTCAGGCAGGAGGAATGTAGCAGAGGGAAACCTAGGAGTCAAACAAGTGAACATTTAGGATGTCCATCTGTGGACCTCACCCAGGAACTTAGCTGATTATAGACAGAGGCCTGACAAAAGCCAGGCAGAAGAGTTAGCCCACTCTCCTGCTCGCCACCCCTGGGCAGGAGTTAGGGCTGTGGCTGCAGTTTTTGCGGTAGCAGTTCAGTAAGACCAGGAAAAGCACCCGGCAGTGGGGGAAACCCAGGGAACTGGAATTCATTGGATGGAAATATCTGTGCTTCGCACATGGGGTCAGAGGAGCCAAAAGGGGCTCAGCAGTCAGCGCTGGGAATGAGATCAAAATCTCCCCTGGAAGGGGTGGAGAGAGGAGCAGGCACATTGTCTTTCTTTTATCATGAAGATCAGTCTAGAAACTGAATGAAACGAAACTTTCAGCTCCAGGGACAAACGGGCCCAGATAAGAGGAACCTGGAATGGCAGAGCTAGGTAAGAAGTCATGGGACTGCATTAGCCACAATTAAAGTGGTTTTTTTCCATTCTCAGTGTTTGTCAAATCTTTATATCATTGTTATCAATCACAGAACATCTCCCAACCCATGATCTAGTAATTTTTATGGCGCCCCACCACATACCATGACCATTTTTGAACTGGTTTTGCTCACTGGATTCTTGAATTTTATCGATTTTGATTTTGAAAATATAAAGAGCCAACTTTCTTGTTGAAAGACCATAAATCATAGTGGTTAAGAGGCTCTGGAGTCAGACAAACCTAGATTCAAACTGCACCTGTGCCACTTAGCTGCTATGTGACTTTGGACAAGTCACTTCAGCTTAATAGGCCTCCAATTCTTCATGCATAAAATTGAGATAATAATACCAGTATCGCAAGGTTGTTGTTATGACTAATTAAGAAAGTGTGTCTAGTACGTGGGAAGCACTAGATAAATGGTAGCTAATGTTGTTGTAGCTTATTGGCTTGTCTAGGCTATATCCCACCCTCGCATCTGGTCATATGTTCTTTGTATAGGCTTTCTAGATCAATTCAGTGTGTGTGCTGACTTTTCATTGATGCTACCTGAGTGAAACTAAAATTTACCTTATTAGAAGATGACACTCTTCACGTGTTTTTTGAGCTCATAATCGTGGTCTAAGAGCCAATCCTTAGTTAAGGCTGCTTAGGAAGCCCCAAAGAAAATGCTAGAACTGAGGGAATGTAATTGTTTAGGAAGGTGACTCATGTCTGTTCATAGATCATAATATTTCTCTAGTGCTTCCTAATCCTCCACTGAGACTTGTAAATCAGGTTTAATCTTAAGATAAAAAGAGAAACAAATTCCTGAAGCTGAGTATAGAAAACCAGGAAAATTTGTTGTATCCTAATAGTTCAGTGATATGAACAAAATTGATGGGCCTGGAAGGAAACCTATTCTGAATACCACATATCTGTACCAATCAACGCTATCCAAAGGTCCTGAAATTCGATATGGTTTTGGAGAGCCTCTCTCAATTTTTAGAAATGCTGACAACCTGCAGAGTGGACTGTAGACTCCAAAGGAAGGTCAGAGCCCTTAGAGTGTTTCTGAAGAAAGCAGTATCTCTTGGCTGCTGGAAAAGGCATGCAAAATGCTCAGATGTTTCTGTAGCACAGAACTGAGAGAGAAATGCTGCCTCAGACATTCAGCTCTTCTAGGTGGAATAAGAATCCCAGAGCACGTTCATACCTAATGAATATTTTATGAGACTATTTCTATGAAGTTGCTCCGATGTCAGGTTTCCCTTAATTTTTCTGCAGTGTCTCGTATTAGTCTGAGTCGTGATGTCAGAAATAGAGGATCTTAGGTGGATAATATGTGTCTTAGAAAGGCTTGGTCATAAAGCTTGTTGAGAACTTAGTGGCAGACACGTGGGAAATGGAGGAGGTGAGGAATGGGATCAGTGGGACCAGGGGACTGAGAACCTCTCAACACAGGGCCTGAGTTGTACCACTCTGCACTTCCAACTCGGACACACAAAACAGCAATTAACAGATTGACATTGTTGAATGGGTGGATGAATAGACAATGGATGGATAGATGAATAAGAACTACCTTCACTTGCACCATACCTTGTCAATTTATATATAGCTACCTCCCTGCAACAGCCACCAGGTAGCTTCTCGATGGTCTCTTTGTATATCCAGCATGGAGCACAGGAAGGCTAGATCCAAACTGAGTGGCATCAAGACAGGGCAATACTGGGAGCCTGGGATGTCTTTTTATTTTGGGGGTGTGAAGATTAGGATCCGACATTCTGGGCATGGGAGTCAGGATCAGACAAGGGCTCTTCCCCTTGGGAGGTGGGGTTGAAACTAAACAGTGAATCAGTAAAGAAGATAAGTGCCCAGATGCCTGGTTCATCATGAAAAGTTTTTTTATTTAACAAACACTTGGCCTGTGCATGTATAGTGTAAGGAGTTGCCAGTCAGATGAAAAGGTTAGCATCCATCCATGTTGTTTAAGCCAGAAATGTAGTCTTAGTGGGATCTACCTCCTAAATATCAATGGAATCCAGCTTCCTGCTCCCCACCACCACTCTCTGAACCCTAACATGTCCAGTATCTTCCCCCTAAGCATCTTTGCCATAGACATATTTGCTGCAAGCTTTTTTAGCACAAACATTTTCACCACATAAGTCATTGGCCATAGGGCAATTTTGTCATAAAAAGATAAAATTATTAAAAATAAAAGAAGGGTGTTATAAAGAACATAACAAAATTAAAAAGACTTTATTGCAAAATACAACATATTCGAATACACTTTAAATGTGTGTAGATTCAAGGCAATCCTGCACAAATAACTGATTTTATTGTGTGGATTGTAGCTGCTTTTATCCTATAGGAAATGTGAGTTCAACTCTGCCCTCAAAGAGGGCCCATGGCGTCTCTTTCTCTTCCCAACGTAGTGTGTTTCAAAATAAGAAGTCAACTATGAGAGAAATCATCCTAATCTGGAAGAAATACTATTTTAAGACCACTGCCATTATGTCTCCTCCTCACTGCATTAAGAGGGCTAAGATTTATACAGAATATACAAATGGGAGTAACTGCCTGAACTCTGTCAACGGAAAAATGAAACAAAACTGACAACTAGCTTTAAATACGTTAAGTCTGCTGGGGGCTGTTGATTTGTCAATGAGGAAGTGAAACCAAATAAACAAAACAAATTGTCAACCAGTTACTTTATCTTTTTTTAAGGCAAAATTGCTTTACGGCCAATTAGATATACGGTGAAAATGTTTACGGCAAAAATTCTTGCCGGCAAAGATGCTACGGGGAAAATACCTAGAACTTCAATTAAGGCCCTCAGCGTCCCCTACCTGTGTCCCATATTGCTCCTCCTCAATTCACAATCAGCAAGGGGTAAGTTTTTAAACAGAAATTAGATCATTTCACTTCCCTGCTTCAAAAGCCTTCTGTGGATCTCCATTCGCTACTCGATAAAGCCCTAATGCCACTTACAATTTCTTTTCTGTTCACATTCTTGAGTACCTCAGTGCTATCCAGGTCCTCCCTCCTCTCTGCCTCCACCTTTGCTCTGTATTCTAGCCAGAAGGAACCACTTGCTAACTTACGACATTCTGCTGTGTCGCATTGTTTGCTCAAAGGCTGGGATTTTAGACATGCATTTAAAGTAGAGCCTCAGCCTTCATCTTGATCTCACGTCCAGGTACCCCAACTCCTCCCTAGACACGCCCTTTGTTCTAGTCACACCCGACTACTCGCTGTTCACTGACTAAGCCAAGGGTTTCCAAGAGCTCACAATCTAGCAGAGGAGATCAAGGCTTAAACAAATAATTAAACAATAATGAGAAAAATGTTTCAGTGGCTCTAGGACCCAATTGCTGAGAAATGTAGGCAAGGTATCTGTCACTTATGCCTAGTGGATCAGTGAAAGCCACAGGAAATAGGCAGCATTTGCCCAACCTTGAAGGATGACAAGGGTTTGTCAAGCTTTTCTAACGTGCTTAGTGTTACTTGAAACCTGCTTTAAAATATACATATATATTACAAACATACTGCCTCTAATTGTGTTTCTACTGCTAATTTGCCCAGTCTTTGAAGAGAGAATTTGCTGAGTAATAGGTAACTTAAGTTGAGTGGCTATCTAAATTATCATCTGTTCCCATTTAGCAGAGATTGAATGAATGAGGCTTTATTAGTGTAAATGGAATTGAGGAGGACAAAAGTGACCCAGGAATGAATATATACTAAGAAGGAAACGTTCTGACCTGGCCTCCTGTGCCTTATTTTAGGTCACAGCAGTAATAACAGTGCTTTTTAAATTTTATGTCTAATGGGTTCTAATGTAGTTACTTCTGGTGGATGCATTTTCACTCCTGGTCCTGCTGTCCCCTTACTCTGAGGCACACTCCCTCCTTGGAAGTCAGTTCCTTCACCTGAATAATGAAGAGGACTAACTGAATCTGTTGTATTCGCCCAGTGTATCATCGATATAGAAGGCCCAGAGAAGGCCACCCTGTGCCTCACTTTCAGTCAGAATATGTCAGTTTTCTGTGCTTCCGTGGGAGGTGACTAGGACTTGTTGAGTTCTAAGTTTCTATTGTGGTATTATAAGCTGTGGACAGTAGAGTCCACAAATCTCAAGTGTACAGCTCAATGAATTTTTACAAAATATACACACCCCTGTAACTACTACCCAGATCAAGATACAGAACATTTTGATCTGCTCAGAGGTTCCCTTGTCTCGTCCTGGTCAAGGTCCAATGCCACCCACCTCCACTTCCTGCCTACCACCCCCAAGGCAGTCATTGTTCCCACCAAAATTAACATAGGTTTGTTAGGCGTGTTCTTGAGTTTGATATCAGTGCAATCACTCAGCATGTACTCATTTATGTCTGACTTCTTTTGCTCAACATAACACATGTGAGATTAATCCAAGTCATCTCCTGTAGAAGTACTTCAATGTTTTCCATTCTACTGCTGAGTACTATTTCAATATTTTGTTGTATAAATACATCACAGTCACTCTACTGTCGATGGACATCTGGGTTGTTCTAGAGTGTGTGGCTATAATGCGTAAAGCTGCTATGAACTTTCTCGTACATGTCTTTCAGAGCACATACTTCCTGGAGAATAATGTAGGTAATAAACCTTTTCATATCCTCTTGGTGTGTAAGCGATTTCATCAGGTTCAAATTCAATCCACATTTGGGGGTGGGATCCGTTCTACTTCTGGAGCTGGCCGCAGCATCTGTACTTTCTGGAGTAAGATCAGCTGGGTGCCCTAGGGAGCCTTTATAGGAGGTTTGAGAAGCTCTCTGGGGAAGAACTCCCGTTTGGAGAAGTAAGATTTGAGGGGAGGTAGTTGATTCAAAGACAATAAGCTAGTGACTCCAGAGGACAGTGATTTCATGAACAGTGCAGTGTCTGCCACTCCAGTTGTCCTCTGGCACAGCTCCTACCTAATTCTTCTGGAAGGACAGGGCGGCCAAGAATCTAATGAGTTAAAAAGGGCTCTTAAAAAAAAAGAGGTTTTTTTTGCTTTAATGAGGGATATTGGAAGGGCTTCATCCAGCATGGTGACAGTGATGACAGCAGTAGTGTTTCATTACAGATGTTGAATGACCCAGACAGTGACATCAACAGTAGTAGTCGTGGTCTTCTGTCCGTAACATCCGGCATCAGGGCTCTTGGCACAAACACTAGCACCAGCGACCTGTAGTATAATCAGCCTCTGTGCAATATCGTCAGCACCTACAGACAGCAGAATGTTTGCTCTGGGTTTAGCTTTTTTGTGTTAGAACCTTGGTTCTACTATTTCCTTTTTGGGGCAAGATTATTTCTTAGAGCCTCAGTTTCTTTATATTGAAAAAGGAGCAAATAATAGTATCTATTTCAGAGAAATGTTTTAAGGATTAAATAACCTCTAAATTTATAATCAAATATGAATCACTTAGCACAGTGCCTGGCACATCGTATACCCTTATTAAATGTTGTTTATTATTATTAATGTCAAGTTTTATTATTAATGTCACTGCCACTTTTGGTCTTGTCAGAGACCAGAGGCATAGCTATTATAAACCAGAGAACTGAAAAGAAAAAATGGCATGCCTTTCGGTAGATACAGTATGTGTAAGAAAATCCTCTCCCTGAGGATTCCTGTAATTATTTGGAAGAAATGAGAAGTTGTCTGGAACCAGAGAAAGACTATTTTGAGGCTGTCATTCTTCCCGTAGGCAAGGGAGGCCTGAGAAGCACTGGTTACAGTAAATGGGTTGCTGAGGTCAAGGGCCTCAGGACACTATCCTTTGGTGACTCAAAAGGTGGAGCGTTACCCTTTTTCTGTTTATCTAAGGGTTATTTTATTTAGCTGATCTCAAATGGAACTTATTAGACCTAAGGTTTCAAGTAGCATCGATTTGTCTCTTCATTAAATTGAAGTGCTAATTTTCAGAGTTTTGACATTTGGTAAGTGCCTCTGCATTTTTTGTCCTTCCCTGATGCTATGGCTCTGTATTCCACCCTTGCTAGGCAGCCTGGACCTCAAGTAGAGGGACCCCACTTCATTCCTCCTTGTACCTTCAGAAGCTAGCCCTGTGCCAGATGCCCCTTTGGTACTTAATTAACTGTTTGTTAGATGAGTGAATGACTCACACGGTGCACCAGGTTCAGATCCATGAGCAATGCCATGGAAAATAAGGAAATATAAAAGGAGTCATTTAATGTGTGGCAGCTTACCAGCACTGTATACTTCTCAGTGTTCAGTGGCAGGTGCACATAGGGCCACCCACGTATTGATTGCTATGTTATTCCCATCAAATTAGTCATTTGAGATGACAACATTAACTTGCTTGAGTGGCTCTTTTTCAACATAATTCTGAAGAAACAAAAGGAAGGCATCAGAATACTCTCCTAACATACAGCATCAAAGGCCCTTACTCATAGGATATTCACTAGATCTGTGAATGTGGGCGGGACCCACCTGGCCATTCATTGGGTCCAAATGTTGTATCTCTCTCCCACGTGATATAGAAAATGAATTTTTTGAGAAGGAATCAAAAGCATTTTCCTACCTGCATGGACTTCTCATTCCAACCTCTGGTAGAGGTCAAATTGCCAGTTTAGACATGGTACCTCTCATCACTTTTGCAATCATGGTGAGGGAACTGTTAGGCCTCTTTTATATAGCCTTTCCCTTTCTAGGTGTGTAACTGGAATTGGAGGAGGTACTGGTTTTCCTTGGATTGCTCTTCATGAGTTCAGAGGAAACCCCCTGTGGGCTGGCTCCACTGATGTGTCAGAAGCTGTCGGAAGGGCATCTAGAGCAGTGCATCTCTCATCTGTCTGTCTGTCTGTCTGTCTGTCTGTCTGTCTCTCCATCTCTGGGGACTGGTCAGTTATCTGAATGTCCTGCTGAGGCTCGAAAGGGAGGGGTGCAGAGAAGACAGGAACAGCTCCATATTAGGGGATGGCCGGAAACAAAGAAGGGAAATATGCTTGGGGGCCTGCCCCTAAGCAACACTGATCTAGAGCCTCCATGTCTCTGAAATCTCAGTTAATCATACATTAACAATGGTTTAAAGGCCCCCTGCTTCTGTTTAAGTAAGCATTGTAAGTTATCTGGTTTTCAAATTACTTTGGAGACAGACTCAAGTAGAAAGCATCATCATAGCTTGGGTCTGGTGTAGAGTGCATTAGCTCTGCCATTGCCCGCTGATTTAATTGGCCCAGTAAGCACGCTTGAGGTGGTTGGGCTTGTAATTAAAGTTGTGGCGCCTGGAAAATCCTCCGTCTGTTATTATAATTTTTTCTAAAATAAACTATCCTAGCTCACCAAACTTGTGGGGCTAATTAGAGCCTAATTAAAGTTACTTGTTTCTATTTTAAAATCTGCCCACTGAGAGAGCCGCAAGGCAGGAGGGAACATATTTTTAAAGTGACAGTTCTAAAAATGCTTCCCACCCCAATCCCTGAGCTGCATTGCTCTGATTCAAGCATTGATTTATTTCCAATGAAAATGATGGCCCTTCATTGCAGTTCTGCTCACAGAGCCCCCCTCCCATTTAGCTGTGTGAAAGGATTTATTTAATGAACAAAGGACTCTTCTTTGTCATTCATCTTCCAGCTGGAGAAGCTGACCACAGCATTCAGAGGGGAAGTCATCTAGAAAAGGGCACATGACAAAATCGAGCAGAGAGACAAGGAGTCAGTACATTATTGAGTCCAAAGAATAAAGGAGGATAGCATTTATTAAGGACTTACTATGTACTAGATGCGGTGAACAGTTTGTACCCGCTCTCTAATTTCATGCTCACCACAACCCAACGAGCTAAGTATTTTGTATCATAGATTTTCCTGATAAGAAGGCAAAGAAGAGTGAAATCGCTTGCCTGATACCACAGAGCTAATTGTGGTGGATCTGGGATCTAAAGCAACATCTGATTCAAAAGGGACCTTCTTCAGCATAGATTCTTGTCTATCTTCCACAATCCCTCCTGAAAACTTGTCGCTAAGGCAGTAACTCCCTCTCTACTTCAGGTGTCTGTAAAATGGAAATAACAGTACCTCCGTTGCCACTTATCTTAGTTGTAATGGCTAGCTAAGATGGATTTGAAAGCTCTTTGTAAAATGCAACACAGCATTCATTAGATTAGTCTTAGGAGAACTGTGAACTATATACATTCATATTATTAATGTCTTTGGGGGGCATTGCTTTCATACTCTTTACAGAGGCAACTAATAGAATACAGGTCTTAGACCATTTCCCTTTGCAGGAAAACTTCCTTCTGAATAGCCAACCCTTTTTGCCAGGGACCACTCTGTTGTGCATTACTAAAAGACGTTTAAAACTGCAGTGGCTTAAACTGGAATTGCCTTTCTCTTCCGTAATTGTTCCCTAGCCCCTCCTTTTCCTGTGATGCCAGACCACTAACAACTCAGTCCAGAGTGTTCTCTTGATGGCTAGTCTGGCTTCCCTTATCCTATTCCACCCGCATGATGCACTGTACTCTCTCCTGCCTGAGTTCAGAGGAAGTTCCCTGTGGGCTGACTACCCGCTCCAAAATGGCGGTCAGACAAGGCCTGGACTAGGCTGAGGCAAATGAAGTGTCCAGGGCATAATATTTAAAGAAGCACCCATTTTCAATGTCATGCAAGTACAGGCTCAGCACTTGAGAGTGAGTGCCTTCTTAAATCTTGCACCCTGAGTACCTCACTTTCCTTATTCTAGTCCAGGGTCTGAAGAAGTCTTATATCCTCCAGTCACTAGTGCTACATATGCCTTAAAACATGTTTGTGAACATTTTCTGAGGGTCTGCTCCTCATCACAGACTCTGGTTGTGGCTTTAATTAAGTTTAGATGTTTGTTCCTTGTCTAGACAGTGCCAGTTTTCCATAGTGTTTTCTACCCCAGTAGAAATCCTAGCTTATAAGCAAAATAAAAATAGTTACAATTTATTGATTGCCTACCGAAAGCCAGATCTGTAATTAGCTACTTTGCATACATTATTTCTAATCATCAAAACAACTCTTTCCTACTTAAGGGAACTGGTGCTCAGAGAAGTTCAGTTCAGTTCAGCAAAATCCATATTCGTTGCAGAACTAGAAAAGATAGTTCGTAATAGGAGGGAGGTTGGCTAAATTCCCAGCATCCTCTCTGGTCCATTGCCTTTGGCCATTTGAATCATTTAGGAATGCTCTAAGCAAAGAGGAGGATGAAGAACAGCAAAATTTCCCTTATCACTTGGTAAGAGATGATACTGAAGTTCTTGGGTAAGTTGACACTTAAGCACAAGTATGTTAGGGGCATGCCATGAAATATATTGGTAGAACTGACCAACTCATCCATCTCTCCTAATGAGACTGAATAGTCACTATTGGAAGGTATTTTGCTTGAGTCACAATGCTAGGTAGATAACACAAGAGATCAATTTCTGTAATTTATCCATTATTGTTCCCTGGCAATGACTGGGACCCTAAGAAAATATGACAAGGTTTTAATGGGCAAGGCAGATGTTGAAATGTGTAATTTTGAGTTGCTACCAAGAAAACAAGGAAGAAGCATAAGGTGAGTTGTCCTTGGCTGAAGTGAAACTTTGGCCTTCATCAGCAATTCACTCGTATTTCTTTTTCTCCCTTTCTCTGTTGCTATAGCGCAGGAAATTGAACACTCATGCTTTGGTCATGCATAGAGCTTTTAGAGGTCCTTAGCAGGCTGTGACATGCTGGGTTATAGCGTTAACAGGAATGATTGACATGGCATTCCAAATATGGAATTCCAGATGGCATTCCATCTCAGAAGTGATGGATGTACAAAGATTTTCTCTGCCATCATAAGGGCAAACCTAGGAATCACCTAGTACTTTATTGTTTTATTAGGAAAATGATATTGTGATATCATGAAACACATTTTGTAAAAAGAAAAACCAGTTATCATCCTACAACTGAATATCATCCTTATTTTCAGTCAACAATTGAACATAAGGAACAATACCCAGCATAGGCTATAGGTTTCAATGGGGTCAGAAGTTTGCAGGCAGTTTCTATTGACACTTTCCATCATGAGGTGAGCAAGAGCCATTTTCATCTACCTGTGACTGTGAAAGCGGGCAGCTCTGGAATGGCGACTCTGTGTTTGGTTTCATCTAGTTTCTCAAATCTTGTTGTCACAGCAACTAAGAGCATTGCCGGCAGGTATGACTTCTTCTTTCCAAACCTTCTGTGCCAGTCAGTGCACAGGTTGTATTTAATTACCTATTTGAATAACCTTCCAGAGCCTGACTGCAAGACTTGTTCATAAAGCGGCATCAAAAAAAAGTCCGATTCACTAAAAAGCTCCAAAATCATGTTATTATTTTCATGGTACACAAGGTTATAACCTTACCTTGATGTAATTATTAGAAAACATGCTTTCTCTTTTTCTTTCAAGTTGCCTATTTAATACTAGCAAAATTACGATAGCTACATAGTCTTTACAAAAGTATCAGCCTGACAAAATATAAGATACAATTTCATTTATTTTCCTCATTTCATAGATTTGTGTATTCAGGTTTTACCAGTATGTACACACTAGCTGAGGGTGAGCTAGCTACAGTGTTATGCTTGGATCAGGTAGAGGAGAATTCCCTTTCTCCTCTTATTCTCATAATCTATAGTATCAGTAAAAAACAAGCTATATTAGTTTGGAATCTACCTCTCTATCTCTCTATCTATCTATCATCTATCCACAAATACATCTATGTACACACACATATACACATATAAATATGTATCATACATATATATGACTGTCTATCTGTCTGTCTATATATCTATCTATCAATCTATCTATCTATAATTCCTTACGGGATGGGGCTAAGTAAGTATATATTAGAACCAAAACTACTATAGAATTGAGAGATTTCATTGGCTCCTTCCTACTCCTTCCTGCTTCTTGATGTGAGCAAACAGACTTAGGCGTAAATACATTATATCTTGGTACAACTCAGGGTGGATATTGTTGCCATTATTAAGTATGCTAAATGTAGTACAGGATGTGCAGGATGATAAAAATACATGTGGTAAGATTTAGATTGCCAGAGGTAAAGAGAGTTGCCCATATCCTGGCATCTATGGGCAACCTAAAGAGCTGCCTAAGATTACACATATGTGTCATCTTTAATGAGGACAAGACCTATTTTAATTAAGCAACAGTGACTAATAACCCATCTAGGGTTTAGGGACTGAAAAGGTAGGAAACTCTCCAGAGCAGTGGTCCCCAACTTTTGTGGCACCAGGAACCAGCGCTCCTATGAGAATCTAATGCCTGATGATCTGAGGTGGAGCTGAGGCGGTGATGCTAGCGCTGGGGAGCAGCTGCAAATACAGATGAAGCTTCGCTCATTGGCCTGCCGCTCACCTCTTGCTGTGTGGCCCGGTTCCTAACAGGCCTGATTGTTAGGGACCCCTGCTCCAGAGGATTTGTTAGGATTATTAAAGCTGCTCAAAGGATCTAGCCCTTTGCTTTTTTGGACATCTCTAGCAATGCTTCATTTAGCACACATTTAGCATACATAGTGTCAGGTACTATAAGATACCAGCACAAGACAGAGTCCCAGGCTTCCCTGAGTTTATGGCCTAGTAGTGGAAATAGATATTAATCAGATATTTTCACAACTAAATTTGAAAACCATGAAAATGCACTAGTGAGAAAATATAGTTGGAGCCTCCCAAAATGTTATCAGACAGATAGAATCTTGCTTGGGAGCTCCATGAAGGCCGTTCTGAGGCCATGACATTTAGGCTGAGATATACAGGATTAGGAGAGAGACATGTTAAGAGTGGAGTGGAAGAAGATTTCTCACAGAGGGTACAGCCCAGAAGCAGGAGCTTGAAATATGGCAGGAACCCAGGGAATTCCAGTGTGGCTGTAGTGGTGGGAGCTAAGGGAAGAATGACAGAGTCCGTTCAGAGTGGTAGCCAGGGACTGCACCACACAGGGTCTTAGAAGCTTTGACATTGTTTCCTAGGTGCAATAGAAAGCATTCTAAAAGTTTTAAGCATGGGACTGACATCAGATTTATATATGAGAAGATTCCCTCTGGCTGCTAAGTGAGGAATGAAGGGAGAACATAAGTGAAAATAGGATAGTGGTCACATACATGGATAGACTTGAGATATGCTTTATGGAATAATCTACAGTACCCAATGAGTGACTGAAGGTGGGAATTGGAGGGGACAGAGAAGTCAAGGATAGTTCCAAGGCAAACGTGTAAGTAGAGGTGCTTGTGACTGAAATAGGAGTAACTTTGAGAAAGATTATAATTTTTATTTTGAAACATAATTTTAAAATATTTATGAGACATCCAGATGGAGATGTCAAGAAGACAGTTGGAGTATGGGATTCAGCAGCAAGGTTTGGTCTTAAAGTGATGAACATGGAAGAATCAATCACCTGAGAGAGAATTTAGTTGTAGAAAAGAGCCTAGGACAAAACCACAGAGCATTGAACCAGTAATGGGGGGATTTAAAAACAAAACAAAACAAAAAACAAGCAGTGGTTAATGAGGTAGAGAGTTAACCAGAAGAATGCCATGTCACAGAACCAGAAAAGGAGAATGTTTTACAAAGAAGGAAGTGGGTTAACTTTACTGAATGCTCTTGAGAGGTTCAATAAATGGAATAGCCTACAATACAAAGGTCGCCGATATCCTTAGTGAAAGCAGTTTTGATGCAGTGATAGAGGCAGAAAACAGTGGAGTATGTTGAGGAGAAAATGTGAAATGACAAAATAGACATAGCATGAGCAGAAATTTTTGAGAAATTTGGCTGCGAGGGGAAGCAAAGATATTAGGTAGGTGTGATGGAGACGAAGGAAGGCGTATTTGTCTAATTGTTCTTCCCTCTTTTTCGTCTTATATTTTACTGTAAGCAGCATGAAGAAACTAGGCTGAACCTTGCTTGGAAATCGCTTTAGCTAAATATCCAAGTTCATCATTTAAAAGTTCTGCTTTCCACACAACTATAGGACACAATTCACCTAAGCTTAATTCCATTATATAACAAGGATACCCTTTTCTCCAGCTTGCAATAATATCTTTCTCACTTCCTTCTGAGTTCTCACCAGTGGCATGCCCCAAGTCCAGATTTCTGCTGAGTCTGTCCAGAATGTTGCTTTTCAACATTCTTCCAGACTCTTCCCACTGTCTGATTCCAAAGTCGATCCCACATTTTATGTGTGTGTTAGAGCCGTACCCCATTTCCAAGTACAAAACTGTATTTGTTTTCTATTAATACTCGATTAAGTTATCACAAACTTAGAAGTTTATAAAAGCACAAATTTATTATCTTGGAGTTTCTGTGGGTGAGAGGTCCAGGTGCTATTTTGTTGGGTCAGCAGGCTGAATCAAAGTGTTGGCCTGGGGCTGGATCTTACCTGCTTCCAGGCTCCCTCAGGTTCCTGGCAGAATTCATTTCCTAGTGGGTGTAGGATTGAGGTTCTTATTTTCTTCTTGGCTATTAGCCAGGGTTAATTCTCCACTCCCAGAGGCCATTCTCAGATCTTAGCTACGTGGACCTTACGCAACATGGCAGCTAACTTCTTCAAAGCCAATGGAAGAATTTCTCCAGAATTTCTCTCCGGGTCTGGTATAAAGGAGTCTTATGTAATATAAGATAATCACAGGAGTGACTATTCTATCACTATTTTCCACATTAAGAGGTCCCATTCACATCGAGGGATAGGGATTATATAGGGCATGAACACCAGGGAAGCAGGGATTTGGAATTCTGCCTACCACAGAAAGGGGAAAATGAAAGAGAAAGTCCTTGAAAAGGAGAAACAAGATGTATGAAAGGATCGATTCTGATAAAAGTGCAGCTGCTTCTTTCTTTGCTATAGGAGGGAAGGGAAGATATGTGGTTATGCATTGCAATGAGGTTATTAGGTTAGGGAATGTTGTTGGGAAGATGTGGGAGCTCTCATCTGTGGTTTGTATTTTCTCTATAAAGAAAGAGAACTAGTCACCTTTTGGGAAGCAGGCTTTGTCTGCCTGGGTTTAGTTGATGGGAGTTTCAAGCTTAGCCAGCAGACAGACAGCCTCTCATCTGGGAACAGGACTCTTGTAATACTTGCTTGGTTTTGCAGACCTGTCCACTTACATTGGATACTGAAGATTGGGTTTTGGTCTCCTAATGTGCCAGTTCTCTGCCCATTAAAGTGTTTCCCCCAAATGAGGCCCAGATGCCAAATTCTGCTTGCATTTTGGGTTCTGTTCTGCCTAAGGTTTCCTGTCTATTCTAGCTTTCTGTAATCTAATTCTGGAATTGATACCTTGCCTGTTACTTCTGCTCTGGCCACTGGATTTAAAATACCTGAACCTTCTGGCTTAATTCAACCAACTCCATACCATTCACTTCATTGTTTCATTTGACAAATTATTTCTTATATCTTCTCCTCAGCACTCTGGTTTGTGATGCTATTTTCTTTCTTTCAGCCTGTGACCTCTGCCTTAATTTCTGGCTCTTGATTTGATTTTTATTGATTCTTTGAGGAAATTTCCATGTAACATGCCTTCAAGCTTGGCCTGGTGTCTGAGACCTCCCAGATATATCTACTCTGGTATTGTGACTACGGCTTAGTCTTTTTTTTTTTTTATTTTTCATCTTAATTCAGGGCCTGAGTTCAGTCTCATTATGTCTCTTTAATATAAATCCCAGGTGTTCAGTCAAGCCTTTAAACAATATCTATTTATTTACTTATAAATTCATTAATTCAGCTAATATTTGGTATCTCTTATGTTCTAAGTTTTTGAAATATAGCAGTGAAAAAAATCTATGCCTTCATGGGGCTTATATTCTACTAGGGGGAAATATAATAAATGAACGAACAAGTAAACAATATATCAGATAGTGGTAAGTGCTTTGGAAAAAAATAATAAAATGGGAAAGTGGATAGGGAATATTGGAGCAGTGTTGCTGTTTCATATAGGCTAGTCAGGGAGAGCATCACTGATAAGGTGCCATTTGACCTGATACTGGAAGTAAACGAGGAGGTGGGCCCTATAGATATATGGAAGACCATATATCTGTTCCAAGCAGTAGGAAGAGCAAGTGCAAATACCACAAGCATGGCTATGTTTGACATGTTTGAGGGGTAGCAGGAGGTAAGTACCTGGAGTAAAGCGAGTATAAAAGAGGACTAAGAATTGAGGTTCTAGAAGCAAGGGGTTCTAAGGAAGGTCTTACAGGGCCATGTAGGTCAATGTGCAGACCTTGGACTATAGGCGGACAAGATTTGAAACAGGGAAACCAGTTAGGAGGCAATTGCAATAATCTGACAGTGATATCGACTCCAAACACAGTACTTAAAGAGAAAGTGGTGCTTCTGACTCTTATTACTGCCTACTTTAAGGTCTTAATTTGGTCTCTCTGACACTCTCCTTATATTTTGCATTATGTACATATATTAGATATGTGTATATGCATCTTTCTGTGTGTGTGCTATATGGAGAAAGAATAAGTCAGAACATAAAAGGTTTTACTTATCGACTCCCAAGTTGGCCATTAGTAACTGAGAAAAATATTTGTATCTCCACCCTGAGGCCAGACAATAACAGATGAAAGCTTTGAGGTAGTCATCACATGACAGTTGAACATGATACAGAAGAAAACAGGGCAAGCTCTCTCCACAGGGCAATTCAGCATGAAGACTCAGTAGATGAGTAGATATGACTTCGGCCATTGTTAGGCTTTTGGGGAAGTTTAAAAATCTAAATGTGAGCTTTCGGTTGGTCAGTTTAGTAGATGAATTGGATTATTGTTTCTCTAAAGAAGTGAGAGGACCTATGTAAAGTCTTATTTTGACCAGAGAACCTACATTTTATGGATGAGCTTGATAGGCAGTTTATCTAGGTTATTTTGATTCGGTGCTTTTATCTGTTGCCAACAAAGCTATGGGAAACCTTTTTTTTCCTTCAAAAGTATGAAACTCATTACTAAAATCTCCTTTTGATGTTTAAATTACTACATGTCAAAGGTGAAGATCAAACTGTAGCTCTTTCATTTTTTAGGGGGAGAGTGAGAAATGGAAAAACTTAAGAGACCTTACTATTGATCATGAAGTCCATTTAAATACCCTCCACCAAGCTCTGACTTGCCTTCCAGAAAAGCTGTGAGAAGAATATATGAATCCACAGCAGCTATTCAACCCGTTTCTTCTTTTCTCCTTTGCGCCAATCTGTTACTGGGAATCAAAACGATAAAATAAAATAAATATCTTTTCAAGAAATAACTCTGAGTAAGAATAATACAGTCTACGGCCATGCCACCCTGAACAAGCCCGATCCCGTCTGATCTCAGAAGCTAAGCAGGATCGGCCCTGGTTAGTACTTGGATGGGAGACCACTTAGAAAGACCAGGTGCCATAGGCATAAATAAATAAAAAAAATAAGAGTTTGTAAGCTGACAAGGTCCTTGCAGTCTGTGAGGTCAACCAAAGTTGCCTTGCCAAAAATAAAAATAAAAATAAAAATAAAGAATAATACAGAAACACACATATTAGGAAATACAAAATATATATGGTTCTAAAAACAAAAGGTTTGTGAGTTCAATATAATTATGTTTTACATTGATCTATTTGTCTATTCTTTCTCCAATACAGCAATGTCTTGATTACTGTAGTTTTAAGTAAGTCTTGGGCAGGTACCGTCAGCCTTCAAACTTTGTTCTTCTCTTTCAGTACTGCATTAGCTATTCTGGAGTTTGTTTTTATAGTGTGTATCAGTTGCTAAATATTGACATGACAGGGAAAGCTTCAGGCTGCCATTTGAAAGCATTTCTCTGCAGATGACACTTTCTGGATGGGGTAGCTTTTATTCCTAGTAAATGAATAGGAAACTTATATATTCATTACTTTATTGTCTCTTTTAAGGCTGGCTTTTGAAATCTTAGAGGTAGTGTCATGTTTCATATGAGAATATTGATGAGTCAGAAGTCATAGATCATCAAAAGGCAAACTGGCAGAATTATTATCATTTCTAGACACCTCAGTCACATGCTGTATATCAGCATCAGTGTTCCCTGTGTTTTCTGTCTTCAAACTGGTCCATTCAGGGTGAAAATTAAACATATATGATAAAAATAGAAAGAATTTTTACTGTGTACCGATCAAAACCCTAAAGCCGGCTGGTGGTGATAAAAGATGTATCATAAACAAGCTCACCTATCAATCAACCACCACATGTCCACTCGATATATGTTTTAAACGGAAACCTAACATTAAAATAATTATTTTAGAGTTGACTGATTTTTTAAAAATAGAAATCGAAACAGACATAATGACCACTATTACTACCTGAACCCTCAAGACCTTTGCAGATCTCTGAGTGTTTATAAAAAACACTGGGGTGAATGATCTCTCAGGGCTCCTTGAGCTTGAGTGTTTTATGTGTCTATTGATTAAATTGCTAATGGGCTTCATGGACTAGAGAGATGCAAATTACTCTACATGTAGGAATTCTGGCAGTTATGGTTGTTGTGAGTATAAAGACTAAATGGTTTAGAATCCTTCATTTCAGTTATCCTGAGAAATAGTATACATTTTCCATAATGCAGCGGCTTCCTTCCTCTCTCACTCTTTCATTTTAGTTAAATTGTTACACTGCATTGAGAAATTCTAAGAGAGAGAGGAGTCCTTTCAAAAGAAGGCAAGTAGACTGAATAAAGGTGAAAAAATTATATGACATTTCTAAAGGTAAATTAAGTGTTATAAAATGTCAACAGGAAGTAATATTTTATCTCATGATTATTTGATTTCTGTCTTTGATTCAAGGCTGCCTTTTTTCTCATCCTGGTATGGTCAAAAAACAGCATTATGTTGAACATTTCATAAGAAATGTCAATTCAGTGGTTATTCTCATATGCTTTAACATAGATAGCTTGTGGAAAGTATAAGAAAATGTTGGCTATTTAATCTGAAAACAAACTAGGTCAGACTGAAACAGATAGCAAATAAATAAAGATAAAAATAATTTTGCCTTCTTTACTTCCTCACTAACACTTCTGTCTTTGTTCTAACTGAATTTTCTTAGATTCTGTTTTTGTCTATTTGGCATCCATTAATCGCGGGGCCAAGCTAATGGTCAAAGTTGTTTACATCACCCTTGCGATCCAGCTTTCGGCAACACACAGACATATTACAAACCCACCAACCAATTCTGAGTCTATACCCCCAATCGACTCCTTTATGTAACTCTCACTAAGCCAATATTTACCCTGCCCTAAATCACTCAGGCTCAGGTACCAGGCAGCTAGAGACCAATGCTACAGCCCAGAACCTGCCGACATTATTCAAACTAGTCAATCCTCAGCTGTTTCCCCTGTCCTGCCTTGCCTTTCCTGAGAGAAATATAACAGTCTCCAGCCCATGCTTTCCGCTTGTTCCTGCTTCTGCCTCCTGACCAAGTCTGGTATTTTCCCACGTGGCCTGCAGGGTGTGGCATGCTTCTTCCTCTTAGGAAATGTGAGTAATAAAAATCGTCTTTCAATGGCATTAGCCTCTCCTTGTCACATAGTTACCTCCATAAATTAAAATCCTGCAGGTACATTTTTAACAGTCTCGAATTCGCTCTAGTCAGGATTTTACCCTCCAATACTTCACCAAAACCGCTGTTGTCAAGGTTACCAATGACTCCCATGTCGCTAAACCCAATGGCCAGTTTTCCACTCCCAGCTTATTTGACCATCCAAGCAGCATCTGGCCCAGTAGATTGCTCTCTCTTCCTTGTAATGATCTCTTCACTTGCAGAGCCAAGATTAGGGGGAGACGAGCGAGTGTTTTGCTCACCTCAGGCACAAAATTTAAGGGCTGCATTAAAAACTCAGTAATCAATATAAATAATATTCAAATGCAATATTTCAAAAAGTCAAAATCAATTAAAAAAACTGTGATAAGCATAAAAATTTTAAAGGAAGATGAAACCTAACGGTGTAATGCCAAGCCATAATGGAGCCTGAGGCCCATTTCATGTGCGCCTGTCTGTATGCATATACGTGAATATATTCACATATATGTATTTTTATGCATATATTTTAATATATTTTCCAAAATATTGAAAAATTTAAAAGTAAATGTAATAAAACTCATAATATTGAGTATAAATATTTTATATATACCCCTAATTTTTTAATAGTTTCACCTCCCTGGCTCTAATGGAAGCAAATTCATAAATAATATTTTCAAACTTTAGTTTTTCTTTTACTTTCATATTCTGGAAAAAAACTCTAACAATTTAAAAAGTACATGAGGTGAATATATTTGCTTTTGCCTTGGTCTCCACTGTAGCTTAGCCTAGCACTGTTTACTTGTCTTCTAAGAAACCACACTCTCCTGGTCTTCTGCCACTGGCAACTGCTTCTCAGTTCTGCTTTATTGGTTTCTCGACCTCTCTTTCGCCTCTGAGCGTTCTAGTGGCCCAGGCCTGAGTATGGTACTATCTACCCACACTCCTTGTACCTATGGATTGAAATGCTATTTGCATTTATATCCTCAGCCCTGACCTCTCTTATATGACAAAGTTCAGTCTTAGAGAGGATATACTTTTTCTCATTCTCTGTTACTCTGGAATGAACATGAATACTAAGACAAGCTAGTTTTATGAATATGGGAACCAGGTTCTGGAAATACTTGCGGAGATACTTGTGGAGAAGGTTAGAAGATTTGTATGAACACATAATGGTAATGATTCTTGCCATGGAGGTACTAGAGTGAAACAAGAGAATACATTCCGGGTATCCCTTAGTCTTCAAATCTTCCAGAGTCAGTTCCCTTTAAGAGCTACCTCCCATATGTCTCCATCTCCCAAACATAGAGGGATCCCCATGCATTTTGGAATATAAATAATATTTATGTATTATTTATATTTATACAAAACATTCATAGATAGATACAGAGATATAGATAAAGGTTTCCAGGAAGGCTTATGGCTGTCTTTAGCCCCAAACTCCTACTCCCCACTAAAATTCCTAAAGAACACTAGCCACTTTGCCTGTTTTTTCCCCTCAGCTTTCTTATATGTACCAACATCCGTTTTGATACATTGCTAAGGAAACAGTATCAGATGTAATGAAACACAATAAAAATAGGCACAATCACATCCAGATATTGTGCACGGGATAAAGTTCATTTGGAACAGTGCTGAACAGGATTTTCTTATTCTCAGCTTGATTCTTCCTTATACCACCATGTTGGCCTTGACTTGGATGTCCTCCGGTCAGAGACGGAGATCTGCCAGAGCAGAAGAATCAGCCATGGCAGCCATGTACTTCATTTAAGACAGCAAAAATATTTTTCTCTCCTAGTCATTTCCATCAGTCTACCAGTCTGTAAACCCTATTCCACAGAGCTTAGTTTTTCACTGGATGGTGGTCAAGGATGTATTATCAACTTATCAAAACTATTCAAAATATCTTAAACCCTTTACTGGACTTTTTGGGCGATATTTTTTAAATTACTTTTTAATCGTAGTTGACATACAAAATTCCAATGGCATCTTTTATGAAATAGAAAGAAAAATCCTGAAATTGGTATGGAACCACAAAATACCCCAAATAACCAAAGCAATCCTGAAAAAGATGAATAAATTTGGAAGCATTACACTGCCTGATTTCAAACTATATTACAAAGCTATAGTAATCAAAACAGT
>NW_006443151.1:160073-173409 GCF_000325575.1 Pteropus alecto
ACCCTTTACTGGACTTTTTGGGCGATATTTTTTAAATTACTTTTTAATCGTAGTTGACATACAAAATTCCAATGGCATCTTTTATGAAATAGAAAGAAAAATCCTGAAATTGGTATGGAACCACAAAATACCCCAAATAACCAAAGCAATCCTGAAAAAGATGAATAAATTTGGAAGCATTACACTGCCTGATTTCAAACTATATTACAAAGCTATAGTAATCAAAACAGTCCAATACTGTTTTGGACACATAGACCAATGGAACCCAATGGAGAGCCCAGAAATTAAATCATGCTTATATGGTCAACTAATATTTGACAGTGGAGCCAAAAATTCTCAAGAAGGAAAAGATGGTATCTTAAATAAATGGTGCTGGTCAAATTGGGTATTCACATACAAAATAATGAAATTGGACCACTTTTGCACACCATTCACAAAAACTAACTCAAAATAGATTAAAGACTTAAATATAAGACTCAAAACTTTGAAGTTCCGAGAAGAAAACATAGGAAAAATCTCTTAGAAAATTGTTCTTAGCATGGATTGTTTAGATATGACACCAAAAGCACAAGCAAATAAAGTGGAAATCAACAAGTAGGACTACACCAAACTAAAAAGCTTCTGCATAGCAAAAGAAAAGATCAACAAAATAGAAAGACAACCTACAGAATGGGAGAAGGTATTCATAAACTATATACCTTAGGAGTCCATACCAGTTCATGGCCTGTTAGGAACCGGGCTGCACAGCAGATGGTGAGTGAAGTTTCATCTGTTTCTGCAGCCACTGCCCAGCACTAGCCTCACCACCTCAGCTGCACCTCAGAGCATCAGGATTAGATTCTCATAAGAGCACTGGTCCCTGGTGCCAAAAAGGTTGGGGACTCCTGATATATCTGATAAGGGGTTAATATCTAAAATACATAAGGGACTCTTACAACTCAATAGTAAAAACACAAATAACCTGATTAAAAAATGGTAAAGGTCCTGAATACACATTTATTGAAGAAGATATTCAAATGACCGACAGGTACATGAAAAGGTACTCAATGTCACTAATCATCAGGAAAATGCAAATCTAAACCACAATGAGATATCACCTCACACCTATGAGAATAGCTATTATTGAAAAGAGAAGAAATAAGTGTTGGCGAGGATGTGGAGAGAAGGGAACCCTTGTGCGCTGCTGGTGGGAATGTAAATTGGTGCAGCCATTACAGAAAACAGAATGAACAGTCCTCAAAAAATTGAAAATATAACTGCGATATGATCCAGCAATCCTACTACTAGGTATATATCCAAAGAAAATGAAATCGCTATCTCAAAGAGATATCTGCACCCCCATCTTTACTGAAGCATTATTTATAATACTCAAGGCATGGAAGCAGGCTAAATGTACACAAACAGATGATTGAATAAAGGAAAAAAATTGTCTATATATATATGTGTATATATATGTGTGTGTATATATATATGTATATATATATATATGTATGTGTATACACGCACGCACACACACACACATGCATACAGTGAGATATTATTCAGCTATAAAAACGAAGGAAATCTTGCCATTGCAATAACATAGATGGACCCTGAGGGCATTGTGGTAATGAAATAAATCAGACAGAAAGACAAATACTGTATGATCTCATATGTGGAATCCAAAAACATTTAACTCATAGAAACAGAGAGTAGATTGGTGGATGCCAGTGGTTTGGTGTGGGAGAAGCAGAGGATTTACTGTACTGTATATTTGAAATTTACTAAGAAGGTAACTGTTAAGTGTTCTCACCATACACACACAAAGAAAATGGTAACTATGTGAGATGATAGGTATATTAATTAGCTTAGTTTTGGTGATTTCACAATGTATATATATATCAAAACATCAACCCATACATCTTAAATATATGCCATATTTATTTGCCAGTTATACTTCAGTAAAGTTAAAGGTGTGGGGAAAGAAAAACAAACCAAATTGAATCAAAAAATTACAAAATTTTTCCCTGAGCTGTCACTTCAGTCACTGAAATGGAATCCAAATACCCAAGAACACAATAGCTGAATGATGTTGGCCACAATTCATTGCAGGAACTAGGCAGCAAAGGTTCAAGTGCCACAGGAGCTGGGCTCTGGGGAAGGTGCCCACACTGCAGGAGCTAGGATGTGGGGAAGCTGCGGGTGTGGAAGCTTCCAGTGCTGCTGGAACCTACAAGAGAGCACACAGGAACTGGGAAGCAAAATTCCTTTTTTCCAAGCTGAAAACCACATGATATCACTCATGTGTGGGATATAAATCTAAAAGCAACAAATGAACATGACAAACAGACAGAGACTCACGGACATGGACAGTAGACTAGTGGTCACCAGAGGGAGGAGTAGGGTAGGGGGAAGATAGGTACGGTAAAGGGGGACAAATATGTGGTGACAGAAAGAAATCTAACTATGGGTGGTGAACACAATGCAATAAATATATAACTCACTGTTGAGTTGTACACTTGAAACTTATTGAATTTTGTTAATCAAGTCACCATAATAATTAAAAAATAATAATAAAATAAAAGATTTAGGAATCTCAAAAAAAAAAAAATCCTTTTTCAGCAATGTCTCCCCACCGCCCTCTATTGACCAAACTTAGTATCATGCTGGCTGAGAGGAAACTGATTTTAAGTGCTCAGACCCATTTCACAGAGCAGGCAATAATGGTCAATTTTGAAAAAGCATATACTATAGGATATAATATTATATATACATTTAATACTATGTATATATAGTAGGTCAGATGGTAATAAGTGATATGGAGAAAAATAAAACAAGATAAGAGGACAGTGATTGACTGAGTAGTATCTACTTTAAATTGGCTGAAGTTAGGATGACACAAAGAAGTGAGATGTGACCATATAGAGGATGAAAGTCCTAAGGCAGAAGAACCAGCGAGTGCAAAGGCCCTGAGACAGGAAGGAGTCTCGACTTATTGAAGATCATGAAAGAGGTCTTTAGAATTGAGAGCGCCGGGAAAACCACAGCCACCAGACCAGCTCTAGGAGACCTCAGTAACTTCTACCACCCCTGTGATGTGGAGTTGTTCTCTGTCCTAGTGCAGAGAATAAGACAGTCTTTCTGAAACTGTCATTTCTAGGTACCTCATAGATTTTAAGTCTATTGTTGCTCCTTAAAAGGTTGAATATGGAGTTATGTGACCCTGCAATGCCACTCCCAGGTGTGTGTGTGTGTGTGTGTGTGTGTGTGTGTGTGTGTGTGTGTGTGTATCAATCACATTTTCTTGATCCATTCATCCGTTGAAGGATACTTAGGTTGTTTTTGTACCTTGGCTGTAACTTATACATTAATATTCACAGCTGCATTATTCGTAATAGCCAAGAAGTGGAAGCAACTCGAATATCCACCAATTGATGAATGAATAAACGAAATATGGTAGATAGATATGATGGAATATCATTCAGCCATAAAAAATGAGTGAAGTACCGATGCAACCTAAGGACACATTACAAAATGGGTGAATTTTGGAAACGTTCTGCTAAGTGAAAGAAGCTGGTCACAAAAGACTGGGGGAAGGAGGTGTGACTGCTGATGGATAAAAGGTGTCTTTTGGGGATGATGAAAATAATCATGATGAAAATTGATTGTGGTGATGGTTGCACAACTCTGTGAATATACTAAAAATCATCCAATCGTACACTTTAAATGGGAGCGTTGTATGGTATGTGAATTATATTACAATAAAACTATTATAGTCAAATTTTATTGCTGACTCATTAAATGCAGGTCCAAGAATCCTTTGGAGTCTTTAATACAGATTGAAATGACACATCCGTTGGCATGTACCTTTTCAGTGAACCAAGTACTAGGTAATAGGATCTCAGAGTAGGCTCAGCCTATAGTGTTATTGGCATGTACATTTGAAAAGGTCTGAAAAGTTCCCTACAAATCCCAAGTCAGTTGTTATATTGATTTTTGCCTCATTCTGCCACTAGCTGTATTTTTCTTAAGAGACATAGTCTTAGGAAAAACACTGAATTGAATCTGAAGATGTCAATTTAAAACACTGTCCTGCCACTTACAAGCTTTGCAACCGTGCGCTAGTTACTTAACCTCTCTGAGTCTTAGTTTTCTCCTTTTGAAATAGAGACAGTAAAATATAGATCAACGACATTGTGACAAGCAAATTAATTAATGTATATAAACATGATTCAGAAGTTTGCAACCACAAAGATATAATGAGCTATTTGATTAAACACACACACACACACACACACACACACACACACACACACACACACTCCAAGTGAATTCCAAAAGTATAGTATATCATTCTTTTGTTTGGCAAAGTGTTATCTAAATTGTGATTTTCAGGAAGCCTGCTCTGCACACAAACCCCTACTTTACCACAGTAAAACCAACCAATCAGTGAGCCAGGTTGGTTTATTTGCTCAATATGATTGGTAAATCTTGTTTTGCCCATTTGCAGAAGAATAAGTAGAAATGCAGTAAGATTGAATGACTTCCTTTGTATGGTACCCATGTAGATGTGCTGCTCAGATTTTTCAAGAGAGAACTTCTCATACACAGTACAGTCAGTTGACAACCTCCAGATGTGTAGTGCCTTTGGAGCATTCGAGCCCGGGACAGGCTCTCCTTGGGCAGCTCTAGCCAATGACTGAACACAAGTGGGCACTTGGGTCTGCTTATTTATACCTAGCACACTGGAGTCCCCTCTGGGCTATATGGGACATTCTAACATCTACACCACAGTCTCAGGCTCTTCAATGCCTCTTCTTTCCTCTTCCCTCTTTTCATGCATGTCATACTTGCATAGGTCTCTGGAAGCTGTCCCTTCCTACTCCTGCCCTCTCTCCTTATCTATCACAATAGTCACTCCCAATAAATCGTTTGCACTTCTGTCTTGGTATATACTTTCTGGAGGACCTAAACTGATACTCTTTGGTGGAGCCAAGACTTAAATACAAGTCTTATGAGTCTAAGGTCATTCCATAGAGCTGTCTATAGATATTGTGTCTAGCCCACTTGCACTAACTAGAAGAGACTAACTAGATTAACTATTGCCTGGGTTTACCATGCCCCAGTCCCTGTATAGTTCTATACGGATAAAGCCAGTGTCATAGAAAGATAGGTTCTTGTGGTGGAGTCCCACATGCTTGAGAGGATTCATTCATTTAGAAAGAGGAGACAAATAAACCAAAAGTTAATGTGCTGGTGAGTACAACTCTTAGTCTTATTTATTGCTTCACATGAAAGATTTCCTGTGAGCTTTCAGTATACACAAAGGTCTGTCCCACCACTCATACCCCTGCAGGTATTACCTGAAACTAATTGCTTTCTTCCTTAATGTTCAACTGAGATCAGACACTGAGAGAATGGAGGTTTGGAATTGGATTTGAGGTGACAACAGGGAAGAGGTAATTTTTTGGAGTGCACAGAGCATATTAGGAGACGCTAGATCTGCCAGCATGAGGGTATTGGATGGAAAAAACAGAGGCACGTAGAACAGAAAGACAAATAGAATCCTGTGTCAACTGCTTTGCATTTTTGCTTAGAGCCTCTGGGCAGCAAGATCCTTTGTGCCCCCTCCCCGACCTATATCCTCAATTAGAATGCAAATAAATAGACTTTATTGAGCACTTATTGTATGCCAAGCTCCATGCTAGGAATCTTAGAGGTTCCCAAACTTAAAATCGAGTGAAGAGACATATGTGAAGATGACTTCTGAATTCAAAGTAGGATGTAACCAGGACTCTAATAATAGTGCTAAGAGTGAGGGCAAAAGGAGAGATTGATTCTTAAAGGGACTTTCTAGGAAGGTTTATTAAAGTCAGGGATTAAAGGGCTGAGTATACAAACAGGAGTAAAAGTTGAGCAAAGGAAGCATTCCAGACGGCAGTGACAGCATGAAGAAAGGTGCCAAGGTTAGTGGTGACATCGCATTCATGGGAACCAGCAAGAATCGTTGAGTTGTTGCAGAGTCAAGTCCAGGGCTGGGAGGAACAGGGGTGGGTGCTGCCATTGAGGTAGAAGAGGCCAACTCACATGTGGTTTTGTATGCTAAGCTAAAGAGCATGTATTTTATGGGACAGACAACCAGGAGTTACTGACAGGTTAAGAGTGTGGGGTGGAGGGGTGTTTATATATTTTTACATTAATAAATCTAACTCTGAAGTCTGCAATGTCCTGAATACATCTTCAGAAATGTACATATATGCACTAGAAAGAACAGTAGACCGCGGTGGAGCAGCTAAAGCTTTTCAGATTTCAGTTTTCTCATCTGTAAAATGAATGTGACCTCTGAGGGTCTTCCTAGCCTACACTTCTATGATTCTGTTCTTAATAGCTTGTCTAGACGCAAGTTAGATGATGATAGCTCTGCGTGAAAATCTACTTGAATTGGGTCTATACCATTAATGGGAAGTAGTTAAAGCAATTAGCATTTTAATTTGACAGTGTAGTTGAGGTTTTAGAGTAGAATTATTTAAATTGGGTCAACTATCTGGATAAGACACTTCTACTGTTTGAAAGGCACACTACTCAGCTTGTTTTTATTTTTAACTAGTGCTTTGGTTCTACCATTTGAGATCTGATGCTTATTTTGCATTAGTCTCAATGTCTCAAAAAGCAGTGATCTGTCAGGCTTGTTGATATTTAAACATGCGGGACATGCCCCTAGCTAACCCTGGTCATTAAATCCGAAGGTTTGCTGGGTCCAGGAAGGCAGCCCAAACAGGCAGCAGAGTAATTGAGTGCTGTACTGTTTTTTTTTAAAGCATATTTTCAACCCAGCCCTTTCCAGTTAACCATCTCCTTGGTGAAGATGAGGAGTTGATTTCTTCAGCAGACTGTCATTGCAAAATGATGAACCTGGGGCTGTAGAGATAAGAGTTGTTTTGCTCATCTGAGGAATCTAAGAATCTGGGCTTTGGAATGCTCTTAGAAGTCATTTCACCTAAGTCTTTTATTTTACAAATAAAGAAGCCATTGCTTTTTTCTAATTCCCAGATATTCATAGTCAGTTCTTCTTTGTCCCCATTCTTCCTAATCATTGACCAAAATCATGGACTTTTCTTTTCATAAAAATGTGATTTCTTACCTGTTTAAAACTCTCGATGATAGCCTTGTGGTTTAGCCAGAGAATGGAATCTTGCATGAGTATACTGGCAAGTTATTCATGTAGTTATTCATAAGGGGCCCCATTGCTCTTAATGCTGATCTTCTTGAACAGTTATGTAAATTCATCCAACATTCATTCAGCAGCTTTTATTGAGCTGGTATTGTTCTCCTCTCAAAGATGAGTAATACATGTTCTCTGCTTTGCAAAGCTCATTCTTTTTGGGGGGTGGACACTCTAAAAAGCAACTGCAATTTAATGTGACAAGTGCTATTAAAGGGTAATGTATGTAGGGACAAAAATGAGAGAACAATTAGTTCCACTTAAGGTATAAGAGATCAAAACAGAGTGACACTTGAGTTGGCCCTGGGAGGGGGAGAAGAGGTGTGGCAGGTAGTTGAGGAGCGGGGGCTTGATATGGGGGAGGACATTCTAGGCAGGGTGATGACTCAAAGTCATACAAGAGTGTGGCATATTCAGGAAGTGCAAGTGGTATAGCTAGAGTTTCGGGTGTCTGGGTGGGAAGAGGCCTGGGTAGCGGCCCCAAAATTTCAAATTGGAGCAGGATTGTGGAGGATTTTTTAACTCAGCTTAAGGCATATGGGGTTTGTCCAATAGCTGTTGTCCCATAAGTGGTAGCTCATGACAATTTGTGAGTGCGACACGGTTTAGAAAGACACCCTTGCTGCTTTAGTGTGCAGAAAGGACTGGATACAAGGAGATCGATGAGAAAACCTCCTTAAATGCATAGCTATCCCTGACCACAGGAATATGGCTTAATTTTTCTGTGCGTGTCGGGTTTTACTTGACATTAATCTTTATCTAGAAGACACTGGGCAGTTGTGTTAGTCTGTGCTGGCTCTCATAACAAAATATCGTAGACTGGGTGCCCTAAATAACTGAAATTTATTTTCTCATAGTTCTGGAGGCTAGAAGTCCCAGATTGAGGTGCTGGCAGATTCCGTTCCTGGTGAGAGCACTCTTGCTGTCTTACAGATGGCTGCTTTGTTGCTATATCATCACATGGCTTCTTCTCTGTGCATGTACACAGAGATCTCTTGTGTCTCTAACTTTTCTTATAAAGACACCAGTTCTATTAGATTAGGACCCCACTCTTACAACCTCACTTAACCTTAATTATCTCCATAAAGGCCCCATCTCCAAATACAGCCACATGGGGGTTTGTGGCTTCAACATATACATTTGGGAGGGGGACACAATTCAGTCTATAAGAGCAGATGACCTTCCTTCCTGTCCTGCATAGCTATAGAGGGGACTGTAATGAACAGAAACCATACAACAACTACCATTTCTGCAGATCAGAAATGAAAGCCAAATGTGCCATATGAAGATCCCAGTTCTTTCTAGTGTCTCCAACATCATAGCTTGTGATTTTTCTTCTGGTGGAGGAGGTGGCAGAGACTCCTTTTTCCAAGAGCCCAGAGCACCAATGTCATCTTCCTCACTAATGTTTGTTCCTGCACTTGGGAAATTTATCACTCAGCCCCAGGTAACCATGACCTGGTCTTCTGGACAGCTTGCCCTTCCCCAATTCTAGCGTTGCCCTCCATGTTTTTCTCTCTCACTTCTCCCTACAACAACCCCTGACTTCTCCATTTCAGTCCGTGATTCTTTTTCTTCTCCCATCTCCAGACCCTCTTGAACGTGGCAAGCTGACTTCTTTCATCCAAATTACAGGCACAGAGATTGGCACTTTAGTCTCAGCTCCCTTTTCTGCAACTTGATAAGGCACGTGAACTGTGAATGCCACATCAGTTTCCCAAAGTTCACACCTGAATGACTAATTGATTAAATGCCTGCTGAAGGAATGCCATGAACAAGGTGAATGTCAGCAATAACTAGAGCTAGAAATAGGAGTTGTTTATAAACTTAGCATGCAAAGCTGCACATCAAATAAAAGTACTATAAACATTTCAGTAGAATTTTTAGAACCTTGCTTTTGCTTTTTGAAATATTGGCTTATGCATAATTTTATTAAAAACAAAATTATTCATCGGGCATTATTTATATATAGAAAGGCAATATATATTGGAAGAATAGTGTTATTTTCACCCGAAAAATAGGATAAAAATCCATAGTTGTGATAAAACATTGGGTAATAATGATACCATAATTATACACTGTATCCCTAGCCCCTGTAACAATGGCTTGGCTTAGACAAGGTGCTTGGATATTTGTCGAATAAGTGAATGAATACAAGATTGGGACAGTATTTAATACAGATTAATTCAACAAAAATGTACTGTGTACCAACTAAATGGTAAGCGATTTTCTAGGGCCTGAGGGATCTACCACGGGTTATACCTGCTTCTATGCTCGTGATCAAAGGATGCCCTTCATCTATACCAGGTGGTCATGTTCTTTGAAGCCACAGTTTTGTCAGAGATCCAAAGGGAAGACTAGCTAAATCGGCCCAGTCCAGAAACAACTTGGACTAAAAAGGGCCAGAAAGTAAATGTTTTATGCTTTGTATGCCCTACAATCTCTACTGTGACTCTGCCTTTGTAGCAAAGAAAAAGAAAAAAGAAAAAAAGCCATAGATGGTATGTAAACATTTGGGCTTGGCTGTGTTCCATTAAGACTTTATTTACAAAAATAGGCCAGATTTGGCACATGGGCTATATTTTACCCACCCTTGGAATCAATGTGGGAGCCCTTGGGGTGAAAGGTCACCTTTGTACACATGTAATTGCAGAATTTTATAATTGAATGGACTATACAGATGGTGCCCTCTGTTTTACTCAGTTGACAAAATCCCACTTACTGCAATAGGTGAATATGAACTGAGAAAAGCACAGGATCATATTGACTGGTTTCTACTTAGATATATGTCGACTAATTTCAAGTGCATTTTTAGTGCTACCCAGAAATCTTACTTTATTTATCTAATACACTCATTTATCCCTCACTCTTGGAAGATATTTTTTTATGCCGAATCTTTCTCACTTGATCTTCATCACCTCTCCTCTGTGGCAATGGTGGATGTGCATGCCTGGATCTCCCTACAAGAAAGAACTTGCTGTTTCGCTGCAGGGAGTGCAGCTAGCTAAGAGCTTCTAACTGTTAATCTCCTTCAGGAAGGATTTCATTTTTCCAGGCAAGGCCACATTTTTTCCAGATAAGCCCTAGCCAATGACTGGAAATGGCAGCAGTACAAGGGCCTGGCCATTCTGGCCAAAGGTGAACTCTTTAATGATTTTTCTTTTGCCTGGAGCTCTCCTTTGGGTTGGCCACTAATTTTTCAAATCCCATCGTTGCATAAGGTTCTCCTTTACTGATTCTGTTTCCTCCACCCTTCCTTTTCCCAGGTGTCCAAACCTACAGCATAGTTTATTTTAAACAGAAATATCATATGCAACATGCAAAAACATTTAAAACTAACTTTATTTTTCCCATCTGAGCATTTAGAGTGTTTGTTATAGCAAGAGGTTAAAAAAATTAATGTTCTATCTAGTTAAAGGAAAACACTGAATCATCATGATGCTAATGGTTGCTATTGCCTAGCTCTGTTCTCTGCATACCTCCCACTTGTACCATAAGCATTGAGCCCTTCTCTCCCGGGAGACTAAAGCAGTGATTCCAACAGCAAAGAACATCACTGACCGAAAGATAACAGGGTGTGACAAGAACTGACAGCTATTTTCCACACCATTCAGAATAGTAAAGGAGTCTGTACGCCCCATGGGGCTTTGTCTCCCCAATGTCTGCTTTGGAAATGCATTTATTGCATTTTATACTTGTGACTTGACTCTATGATATAGAAGAAAATTTTTTGAAGGAGAATCATAGGGCTTCAATAGTGATTTTGGCTTTCTGTTGATTGTATCAGTACAGCATCAACTACTAGCTGATTTTCATCTAATAGTCACACCTCCTATGCGCATCGTGCTTTGCAGTTGAGAGATTTTTGCCCTCCAATATTTCCCGTGACTCTTCTTTCAATCTTGTGAGGGGACAAGGGCAAGTATTATTATCTGTGTTACGTATAAGGAAAATGAGGATCATAGAAGATATGTGCTTTTTTTTTTTTCAATGTCACATAGCAGGAAAATATAAAAGCTGTCACTGGATCCTGAGTTGTTTAAGTCTGACCGAAACCTAGTATACTATGCTGCATGGCTGAAGAATTATCACTCTGACAAAATACAAGAAGACATCTGTTATTTTAGTCTAAGCTTTTATCAAATATGGCTTAGTGCATAATAACAAGTGAGGAACATTTGTTTCTTTATTCCATTTGCATGAGATGCAAAAGAAAATGAAATATTCATTAATGAAAATCCCCTTGAAGTGTAACACTTGCATGCCTTGCTTAAGTATTAAAAGCTGCCAGTTGTTCATATTCACTAAGACTCTATTTTTGTGCAAAAACTAATTTGATCGTGACTCATAATGAGGGTTTAGTCAATATGACGACTCAGGAATGGGAGAAACAGTGAATTATCTGCCATGGCATTTGGCTACCAACCAGCATGCTGGACTACTTGATTAGACAAACCACTGGCCATAATATGGCTGTTGAAAATATATCCAATGAATTTTTAGCCCAGGGAAATCAGGCAGTTAGGCAAGATTGTTTTTTTTTTCCTTTATAGCTCCCCAAATTAGCAGAATAAATTCACTGGGATTAAAAAGTTGAATTTAGAATAATGAAGCTAGTGAAACTTTTAAATGGATAATTGCATTTATTATATTAAAGGGAAATAAGAAAAGATATAATACAGCTAGAAATATGATTTATTTAGGAGAAAGAATTAGGAAAGAAAGCAGAGATATTTTAATTTGATGGTATGTAAGCCATGTGTAGATACCATCATGTAGTGAAAAATGATTTCATACAGGCACAATATAGGATAAAAATGGAAAGTGTGCCTTTAATGCCCCCTCTTTTCCCAGAGAGAGCTGTTAACAGTTTAGTGAGTATTTCTAGCTATATATATGTACAAATAAGCATTTTTAGATTAATTGGACTTTATTCTATATATTATTCCACCACTCTCTTATTTTCACTAAATGATATATATTACAGATCTTTCTGTGTCAGTACATACATCATTGTGTTTAAATGTATCATATTAATCTATAGTATAAATGATACTGCAATTTATTTAGCCACTCTCCAATTAATAGCCTTTAAAGTTGTCACCTAACAATGATGATGTAAGCAACATTGTACATGCCTCTTGGTTCACATAAGGATAAATACCCAGAAACCAAATCTTGGGTTAAAAGCATCTGTGCATTTTAAATGTATGTAGACTCCACCAAATTGTCCTCCAAAAAGATTAACCATTTATCTTATCCTCGATAACATATAAAACTAAATGTTCACCGACAAAAGTGTATATTATTATAATCTAAAATTTTTGTTTATAATTTTACTTATGTGGGTCCTCTGTATTTTTATCTTGTTTAGTCTATCCAAAGTTTTGTCAGTTTTGTTTATTTTTTCAAAGAATCAAATTATTGGTTTTGTCCGTCTTTTCCATTGTTTTTCTATTCTTTATTTCATTAATTTCTGCTCTAACCCTTTTTTAAAATTTATTTTTAAATTATAGTTGACACACGATATTACATTAGTTTCAGGTGCACAGCTTGGTGATTTGCCATTTATATACCTTACACAGTGATCACCACATTAAGTCTAGTACCCACCTGGCACCATACATAGTTGTTGCAATATTATTGACTATATTTTCTCTGCTGTACTCTACATCCCCATGACTATTTTGTCACTGCCAATTTGTACTTCTTAATCCCTTCCCCTTTTTCACCCAGTCCCCAACCCCCTTCCCATCTGGCAATCCTCAAAATGTTCTCCATATCTATGAGTTTGTTTCTGTTTTGTTTTGTATGTTCATTTGCTTTGTATTTTAGATTCTGCATATAAGTTAAATCAAATGGTATTTGTCTTTTTTTTTTCTTGTCTGACATTTCACTTAGCATAATACCCTCTAGGTCCGTCCATGGTGTTGCAAATGGCAAGATTTCCTTCTTTTTTTATGGCTGAATAAGAAACAATTTATGTGTCTGTGGATAGATGAATGGATAAAGAAGTGTATGTGTGTGTGTGTATACATACATATATATACATACATGTATAAATAAAAAGAGATTCATTGTAAGGAGTTGGCTTACATACTTATGAAGGCTAAATTCCACAATCTGAAGTCTGTC